>NW_015648010.1:250486-263784 GCF_001515625.1 Sinocyclocheilus rhinocerous
ATTTTTGTGGTTGTTGTACGTGTTGATCATATGCCCCCTTTTGGTCTAACTGGGCTTTTTTTTTTCTTTTAAAAACAATGATAGTGAGAAGTCAGGCTTTGAAGAAGAATTAAACCAGACTATGAAGCATTCATTAGGAATATAAGGGCTAAAGCGTTTTGTCTGCAAAATGTTTTTGTTCATACTTTAAGTTTAGTTTCTGTTCTTTCACAAACTTGCTTGCTTTGTCTTAGTAATAGGTTGTGTTACCAATAATACCATGGCTTGCAGTAGTCAAAGTAGTGCAGAACTTGCTGTCTACCCATTTACATTCCAGCTCAGCGTGCCTGCAGGTAAGCACAACATCCTGTCAGAAACGGCATCTAAAAATGATGATTGGTGACTCAGTGCTGATCTCTATGTGATGAGGAATCTTTCCCTATAGTTGAAGGCACAATTTGCTCCTTGTGTCACTCAACTCCATTCAGTCAATAAAACTTGTCTAAAAAAGAAAAAAATAGGAGAAAGAAACAGAAAATACAGACTAGGCGACAAAGGAGATTGATGTGGACGCAGTTGTGGAAGTTTTCTGAAGGCTGCGGACACGGCACTGACAGTGCTGCACAATGGAATGCGTTAAACCTTTTTTCAGTCCACTAATTGGAAATTTCAGCTGAATAAAAACACAAAACACTTGCTTTGTTCTTCATTGTACTTTCTTTGTTTTGTGTGCATTTGATGAATTGCATGTGCAAGTAAAGTCATGGGCAAAAAAAAATAAAAAATCTACATACGTAAGTCACAAGTATGCATGACATACACATACAAATCTATGTATTAAAGGGGTCATATGATGCGATTTCAAGTTTTCCTTTCTCTTTGGTGTGTTACAAGCTGTATTGATGCAACGCAACGCGTTAAAAGACAGTATAAGTCATTATAATCCGTAATTATGTCCCCATTGGATGCAACAAATGCTTCGTTTATAATGGGTTTTATTGCTTTTGTCTTGTCGCGCCAGGACACAGCATCACAATATGGTATGGGGCGTAACATTTCCGTCACACGCTTAAGGCATTCGGCCAATCACAACGCACTGGATAGCTGGCCAATCAGAGCACACCTCGCTTTTCAGACCAATGAGCTTTGTAAAAATCGACGTGTTTCAGAAAGGCGGGGCATAGAAGAGAAACAATAATGTACAGTATGTGGAAAATAATGTGTTTTTTGAACCTTAAACCGCATAAACATTTCATTACACCAAATACACAAAATAATGTTCTTTATAGCAACATCATATGACCCCTTTAAAGTTATAGCGTTCTATGCTGAGCTCAATTTATTCAAAGGATACTCATTTACAAATCAACCTCTTGTATCTGCTCACTCCAGTAACTGAGCTCAGATATTCTGCCCGTCAAATATTAATTAGTTGAATGATGTTAACATGGTTTCTGTGTATGGTAAATTAGTCCAGGGCTGTTATGTTCCCTACCTAGTTTTTATCTTTGCAAAGCATTTCTGCCAAAAAGTTTTTTTTTTCTTTTTCTTTCTTACCCCTCAGAACCTATTCTCCGGTTACCCTTGGGAGCCTTCAGCTTAACTGCAGTGTTCTGAGGAGGTCTGCCAACTATGTCTTACATTCAGAATGCAACCCCTTGCACATTTATTCAGTGTAGCGTTTCAAAAGAAAATACATTGTATGCTCCAACATTTAGCATATTTAGGGCTATGTAGGTGTAAGGGAGAACTAAACTTTGCACCCTTTGCAACTGCAGTGATGTAACCAGTGACGTCAACTCCAAATTGGTCTATATAATAATATTGTAGGAGGGACCTGAATAGATCGAGGAACCACAATATCAAAGAGACTTACAAGCCAGTAAGCAAAAACTACATAGCATTGGACTTAAAACTGTCAAAACATCTTAGAAACCACTTTGCAGTGCCCTGGTAAATACCCACAACTCCTTAGCTGTCATAGTGGTGTGATTTGCATGAGCAAACACCCATGTTAGCTACAGAAAATGTAAAAATCTTTTTGTTTTATCTCTCTTTGCTTTTGATGTCCCTCATCTTTTTTTCCCCCCTTACTATTTTGCCACACACACTCCTGCCATGAATAGGTCAGTGTTGTGGGCAGTGATAAGAAGCAGGTTATCTCTTGCATGCTTTCTGTTTGCGGTGCACTAATGAGCCAAAGGTATTCTGGGAGTGCAACATCTGTCACACAGACTGCCTGATGCAGTCTCTGCAAGCATAAATTACCAGTTGTGTTGGCTTCAAAGCACATGCCATCACCTTTCTTTTTATTTTTCGTCAAGCTCTACCTTTTGCTCATATAATTAACTAAAAAATCTATTCTGCAAATTGAACAATAATACTGTCGAAACAAAAATACCAAACAACAGCAAGAACATTAACAACAGAAGCTCAGTATCAATCTCTAAACATACACTGGTACAATGACCCTTATTATAAAACAGATAGCTCCAACTCTAAATTCTGATTGCGTAAGCCACATGTAAATGCTGATAAATGCACATTTGGCAGCCACAAACAACCTACACTTCTCATCATATTTCTGCTGCCTTTTATAGTTCCCTTTTTCTGTTTGTGTTAGAAGGTGTGCTGCTTTCATAGAAAATACATGCAGTGCTCCAAGAGGTCAATGATTTTACCACAGTATTTATGACGGTAACATGCTTTATGGAAGCAGGGTGCCTGCCAACACACACACACACACACACAGATACACATACAACTGTCCTGTGTTCACACATCTATCACAATGAAATGCTGCCAGGTTTCATTTGCAAGCAAGGCTTTCTTGACAAACGAGCTACCACAAGGCTGAGAGAGGGAGGGAGGAATGTGTACGCAGGCAAATAGCAATAGATTGGACAGTCACTTGTTTTAAGGACAAAACACCCGTACGCTATGATAGGCCTCTGTCTCTGACCTATCAAAAGCAGACGGCTTGTTGTGACCACCTGTGCTTGTTGCTTAGGTATAAAAGTGTGACGGACCTTTCAGCTTCAGTTAGGCTCACTTCACAGCCAGGGTTGTGGGAAGACTAATGGCTTCTCCCTTCACTTTTGAAGGGCCTGCCGCTGTGTAACGGAGGCCCGGCTCTTTTCACCTTGTCAGATGCTTGTCGGCGAAACCCTTTGCCCGCAGGCCCCTTAATGAGCAGGCCGCAAGGAGCAGCGGGCTAAAATGGAACCTGTCTGCTATTCCTAGCCTTTTGTGTTTTTCCTTCTCTAATGGGCTTTCAAGCAGTCTGCCTTTGTGTGTTCTCTCTTTCTCACTCACACTTTCTTTCACTTCCTCTATCTCTATTCCACGTTGCTTAAAAACATTCCCCCCTGAGCGCCATTCTGTGGGAAGCAGTGAGCAGTGCGGCGGATTGTCTTTAATATGTCTCTGGACAAAGTGTGCTTGTACATATGTTTGTGTGAGAGTGTGTTCGTGCGTAGGCGTGAGCGTTCGCATTAATGGTGAGGTACGAATGTGAGAGAGCTGTTGATGGTATCGGATGTGCCGGCATGGTTGTGCAGTCCCAGAGTGGATTGTTATCGCTTTTCATCAATACTGGTTCTCCATCATTACTGAGAGACAAAAGAAAGAGAGACAGAAACACCAAGCGGGACAAAAGATAGCGTAGCATTGCTGTTATCACTGATTTGCTGTTCCTGACAGCTAAAGAGCCTCCCTCCATCTCAGTATGGGAACTTCCGTGAAGCGTAGTATGAAAAAGCAATGCATATTAATACAGTGGATGAACAAATCAGATGTACTGTATCACTGTGTTGTTGGAGAACCCTCTTGGTTCTTGGGTTTTCTCCACAATCCAAAGAATTCAATATACACGTAGGTGAATTGGAGACAGTAAATAGACATTCACACTCTCACTCACACCTTTGGACAATGTCTGTGTTTGTTAGTCCTGTAATGGACTAGAGATTCATCCAGGTTGTTTCCCTGAGACACCAAGCAGGACAAAAGATAGAGTAGCGCTTTTGGCCAAGATCCTGGGATAGGATCTATCATCACCATAACTCTACAAAAGACAAGTGGTTTGGAGAATAGGTGGATAGATGGACATATCTGTTGAGAATCAGAATTTAAATAGCAAATATGTCCTTGTTTTAGTATGCTGAGCCATTTAGAGGAATGGGAAGACTATCATGTTGTTTTCTCCAAATATTACAGACCTCTGTTTTCTTCAGAATTATTGTAACACTTTAGTATAGGGATCAATTCTCACTATCAACTAGTTGCTTACTGACATGCCTATTATAAACATATTCACTGTTTATTAGTACTTATAAAGCACATATTCTTCATGACCATATTCTACATCCCTAATCTTCATCAATACCCTAGCCTTAACAACTACCTTACTAACTATTAATTAATAAGCATCAAATTAGGAGTTTATTGAGGCAAAAGTCATAGTTAATGGTTTGTTAATAGCAAGAATTGGACCTTAAAATAAAGTGTGACCGGAATAACTTGGAAATTGCACGAATGTGTCTATGAACAGGTTTAGAACTAAACTCCTGAAGACAGTGGCCCTCCGGAAACAAAGTTGGATGGTTTTGCCACAAATGGCGGACAACCTCCTTTTGTCCTGTGCTCCTTGCACTAAATGGCCAAGGGAAATTGTCTGTAGAAGTGAAAATGTGAAGAGGGTAGTAAGAATTTGTGATCCCCACTTTCTCACTCTCATTCCTTAGACCCCTGGACAGCAGCGTAGTGCCTAGTGACAATCTTGAAATCCTCATCAAGTCAGTCTAAGGTCATCAAGTCAGTCTAAGGTCTCAAGAGGCTGATTGGAAGACAGAGGGAAAGTCAATCACACCTCTCGTTTTGGTCTAGTCTCAGGTCTATATTGTGAAACTGAGGTGTAGGTGATATAAGTCTGGTCTCAGGGGGCCTTAGAAGCTCAGACGGCAAGATGATATGGTATGATGAGGGCTTTAGGAGAGGAACACTGATCTATAGACATGCGCTAGGGATAGATTTTATTTTTATTTTGAAAATTATTTTGAGGATAGGGCTGCCACATGCATCGCTAAGAAGGGGAAGTATTGAATACCTCAGATTCATTATTCTGTTTATGCCCGCTTTACAGAAACTACTCTACCAACACATAACAAACCTGCTTTTATTGCATTTCATTGTACGGTTCAGAATCTCAGTGAGCTGTGGCAAAACAACATCCTACGGATCAGATTAATGCACTGCATTCCCACAGTGTCCACCTACTGTAAAAATATGTTCTTGATCGCTCTCTTTCTTCTAGTGTCAGAAAGGCTTTAGAAAAGCAATTTTCGGCTCAATATTAGATACTGATCTTAAAGAGAACACTGAAAAGTAATGATTCTTTTATATGGCTGTCTCAAGTGCACACTGCTGGAAGATGACAAGCTGCCAAAATTCCGTAATTTACAATCAGCTCTGCAGTCTACACATTTAAGACACACATGCAGAGTTCATTTACAGATCTGTAAGGATATGATGAATGAAACTCATATGAAAGAAACATTAAAATCATATATTACACCTGACACCGGAGCCGTACGACCACCGAGGGTTGCCTTTGCCAAGCTGCACTAGTAATTAATCTGCGCTTATCTCCTGTCGAGGATGCTGGTCACAGGAGCACCACCTTTCCTGTCTGTTGCCTTGGAAGCGACACTGACTTCCTCCTGCAGTTTGACCTATCTCCTCCTCTCTCTCTGTCTCCGAGTTTCAGGAAGAGCTTACTAAAGGTTAGCTAATCAGCTGCATCTGACATCTTTAACAAAAGCACCACATTCAGCCACATGCATACACGCACAAACACACACCTTTGAGATTCTCAGCCATCAGAACAGATCAAGATTAGGTCTCCTTTCTTCAAAACGTAACACACAACGGCAGTGTATATATGTGCGTCTATCTGTGTAGTCAGTAAAAGCATGTGCGGCTGAAAGTGGCGCACACCACAAAACCAGAGACTCTTTCTCCTTTCCAGTCACTTTTCACGGTGATTACTGTGTTCGATTGTGGGGTAACGTGAAATTACTTATTGACTAGAGGTGAGAAAGTTATTTACGAGGTCGATGGCTAATTCCCCCTTGGCTACTTCACAGGGCTGAGGTGTTTATGCACTGCAGGAGGAGGGACAACACAATAAAACACATCATATGTCACCAGGCTCCTGCTGCCTATCCTGTTGATTTCGAAGGTTGTGTTTTTGTGAGAAAAAGCATGCGGGGGAAACCTTGAGTGCTTTTTATAGTAAAATGAACAAGTATCTTAAACGGTAAAAGCTAACTAAAATGTGCTTTTAACATACTATCTCTGTATTAAAAAAATGATTTAGTCACCATTTGTAGTAGACTTGAGTGTACTAGTGTATGAAAGATGGGTTCAAGTGTACTACAAGTGGTAAGTAAATACATTTTTTTAAATACAGATATAGTATGTTAAAAGCGCATATTAGTTCATATTCATGGTGTCACAAAATAGCACAGTTGAGTACACTTAGTTGATCTTAAGTTTATCTTAAGAAGTACTAATTAATAATTTTTAGTATATTAAGTACAAAATTAGTGTGCAGAAATAGAGCACACTAGTCACCATTTTTTGTGTCCATGATCCCTTAATAAATATGTGCATAATATAGGCATTGACACAGAAAAGCTATCATTACTGAACAAGAACATAGCCGTGGACCTCAAGGCCTGCTAAAGATCACTTCTCTTTAGTGTGGCCTTTTATTTGAAAATGTTAAATGTTCCCTAAGCCATGCATTAGTCAATGAAAGTACTAGTGACAGAAAACAGTAATGCCTGGGCCCTGGTGGCTATAGGATTCACACAGACTGCCTGATATATCTCTTCAGCGGGAGCACACACCACACACACCTTTGCACCTGCCATAGCGACATTAGCATAACGCATACCTCATTAATCCGATCCAGGGCACAGCCTGTTATAGATTAGCTCTCAAGTACTCAGCCAAGACAAACGAGGCGAATGATCTGAACAGAAAACGATACGCTTAGATTGTGAAGATGGCCAGAAAATAAGGGAGGGGTAAACAGCCAGACCAATTACAGGGATGCATTGTACAAATCAGAGCAGTGTTTTTGAGGAATAAATCAAATCGATTGGTTGTACCATAGATAAAATCTAATCTGGCCCTAGGTATATTGAGAAAAATAAATACATAAAAATAACAGATTTAGGTCTCACCTCACAGAGTGATTTGTAAGCACAGGGACCATCTAAAGGAGGTCTGCTCTTGATGGATAAGCTTTTGAGCTTACATGAGTAGCTCCTTGTGAGAGCTCCTTGCTAAGCACCCTCCACCACCAACATGACTGTCATTTCACTATCCAGTATCCAAATAATAGTCAAGTGTTTGCATAGTCATACTGGTATGTCTTTAATGACTTGTTACTTTAACGTTAAGAGCGGTTTTAGTGCTGGGATTGGCAATGTGGGGATATTTAACAATGGTATCCCCCAAATTTAAATCTAGCTATATTGTATTTATTTTGTGTAGTAAATATATCAGTGCCACACATTTTTTTGGCAAACAGACTTTAAAGTTGTTATGGAATGGAAGTAGCGGAAGTCTGTTTCATTTTAAGATCGAGCTATGAAATTTCGATTAAACATTACAATTATTATTTTTTTTTTAAATAAGCATAGACATGGATGAATCATTCACAATAACATCTATAGCATGCATTACAAAAATAATAATAATAATAATAATAATAATAATAAAAAGATAAGCTGGTTTTGTTCTAGCTGAATATAATCTGTTATATATAAGTCTGATGTGAGTTTAGCATTTTTTCAAATTTAATCTGCAGTCATTTAACAGTACCCTGTGTTTAAGTAGAAATAGGATACAGTTTAAGTTACAATTAGTAACATCTTCTTACAGAGACAAGAAAAATGCATACTTCTATGGAATTTGAGAGCTGCTAAAAGTCACTTCATAATGCTTATAATGCTTAAATCCCCTGGTGAAGCAATTTTGATTTTGGGGCGAACTGTGCGTGTTTACTTAAAATAGACTGTGATGCTTTCCAGGTGATGCACACTCAGTAATGTATATTTGCTCACTTGATCTGGGGGGAGCATTTGAGGGCAGTTGCTGTATTGTAACCTCCACAACACAAGCTCTTGATTTAGCGCAGTACTCAGTCCTAACCACTTTGGTAGAGCCAGGCTACTGTTACACAGCTGGGTATCTGCCTGAGAGCAGCTGCTGAGCGCCTGAAGCGAGCGGCATTTTAGTCAGTCTGCTACCCGCTCTCCCTCATCCCAGTTTCTTTTTCTGCTGTTCCCTCAGTGACTCACATCATACCCCACTCACACCGTACACGGGGGCTCTCCTCTTTGAGTCAACCCGAACTCTGCCACCAACAATGAACCTAGCATTTACTTCAGCTTCTGGGTTCATAAATGGCTGCAATTACAACCATTAGCATGCTTAATTAACAGATTCACTGGCAGCCGGCACAGAGCATGGCACCTTCTTTTAGTCCGTGGCCAAGCACCTGCCCTCGGCGCGACACACTCCCACGTCAGCTCAGCAAGGTGTGTAATTTGAGAGAATGTGATACAATTGCTTTTTCTTCCCTGCTCCCGTCTACTGTTCAAAACATTTTCTCTTTACTTTGTGTGTCTTTTGATTCAATCACTTTCTTTCTTCTTGCACCTCTCATTTCTCATATCTCCGCTGTCTGTGCTGCAGCATGATGGTGACCTGGGATGATGTTAATGACAATATTTTCATACGCCATTCTGTGGTGATGACAACGTTGCCAAAAAATAAGCTGGTAAACAAACGTAATCGGAAGGAAGCACAATGAGTTTTCCTCACAGGGCCACTGAGGAGCGATTGGCAGGAGCAGGCACTGGCACCAGCCCCACTGCCAACAATTGGCACTGCCAATCCCCTTTTTTATTCACCCTGTTCTGGAATGCTACATCACGCGACTCGTAATATTTCTTTGCTTGTCTGTCTCTCTTCAGTAGAGTCAGGGACTGTCTCATCACAGGTAAACACTATTGTATTGGTGTCCCCGACGTGATTCCGTGGACGTTGCTCCACAGGGCTAATCACTTTTTAATGAACTCCAGATTACTTCTTCATATGAAAACCATTAGTGCAAGAGCAATGTGGAGCGTTTTGTGTAAACTGGATATTTTCAGTTACAGAGCCCTCCATCAGTAAGGCTGTCTGATCCTTGATGCCTTGTGCAGTAGTTTTCTTATTATATACCTTTCTCTGTACTTCAGATCTAAGTTTTTGAATTCTCTAGTCTATTGGTTAATCTTATTCACTCCGCTCTTTTTTTCTGTATTTGATTGGATATTTTCCATGGGTTAGATCACCCTGTGTATGCACGACAAAGATATGAGCCCATTAGAGGAGGCAGTATGCATTCGCCTCTTCAGAAAGTGAAATTGGTTTGGTTTTCTTACGAGAAGGTACATGATAATATGGTTTCTGTGGGTTTTAGAGTAGCTGAAATTAACTTACCTTACCCACCCTCTTGTAAGAGGTTCAAGGAGTCATTTAGGAGGAGAAGGTAATTAGACGTAGATTAATTGATTGCGTGTGTGGAGTGTATAGCTCTCACTGACCTACCTCTTCTGGAGTGGATAGTTATGTTTGACAGCAATAGTCTCATTTAGACGTGTGTGTAGTAGCAGAATTTTTTTTTCCCTCAGCAAAATGGCCTGATAACTTATTCTCCCTCCCACTCTCTGACAGTTTTTTCCCCCTACTACAATTGCTTTCTTCCTCTCTGCGTGCGTACTCTGTCGCTCTTTAGTTGTCGATGGCTCTTTAGTGCCTGTCAGGAGATGCACTGAGCGCATCCCAAACATATTGTGCTTTTTCACATAATTAGGCAGGAGGGATTTCATTAACAACACTAGAGTGCAGGCTTCCATTCTTACGCCAGTGAGTTTGCGCCGTCCCAAAAGGGTTTTTAGCTGTCTCTTTCTCTCTCCTGCTCTTTTAAACATTTTTAAACACTCAAAGACAATAGAGAAACAAAGGTCTTATTCAAAAAGTAAATATTGCAAAATATTTCCCTAATCAGTATTTTCTTGTGTTGTTTGTGTTGTTTTAAGCACCTAACAATTTATTGAAACAAAATGCTAAATAAATATATATCTTACATTACACACACCATATATATATATATATATATATATATATACAGTGGGTACGGAAAGTATTCAGACCCCCTTAATGGACCAGTTCACATGGTGATGCAATAAGACTGTTTATTGAAAATTGCAAACAATGTGTGTTTAGAAGAATTCAGGGTTGTGTGTTCAGTGATGCAAACTAATTATTGTGGGTTGATATATAGGTTTTTAGCATGCATACACAGACACACAGCCACACACCCCTGCTCTGTGGGCCAAGTGACAGCTGCGTTTGGTGCAAGTGGAAGAGCAGCTAATGAACCAAACACAAGGCTTGACAATTCACATCTGCTGCTAATCTCCTGCCTCAGCCAGACCCAGCAACACCCACCCAGTCTCACAGGGCGGCAACAGCAGCCGGCGTCTCACCTGGGACGCACAAGCTCCCATAAACACTTAAATACTCACACCAACATTCACATAGACATGAACACATGGTCACGCTCACATCATCCATACTAAACCAGACATATGAGTGCCTACTCCAATGACGTGCACAGATGCTAAGCATGCATGCAAAAATAAACAAAACTCACACCTGGCTATCAATGGTGGAGTTAGCCAGTGTAACAGCTAGCAACCCTTGCTTACATCCTTTCTGAAAATTAAATCTTTTCTTTCAGTTCAGTTTTAGGGTTGTCGAGATTTTTCTAAGCTTTTTTTAAGGGGCTTCGGGGGGGGAACACGTGGAGCGGTTGGACGACTCCTTGCTGTGCCTTCCTGTTCCTCTCACCTTTAAAGTTTTCTTCACCATTACAGTCTGACTACCCATTGTAACTGCACAGCAGGGTAAGAGTTAGAGAGAATAGAATGTTCTAGAGAGTTTTAGCGATGGTCATAAGCCTATGACTGGCTGAGCACCAGGCCTTCCTTCCTACTCAGCCATCTGCTAATGCAGGGACGACTGCCCCACGTGAGTGTGCGTGTTTATGGGGGTATGTGTGAAATCAGCTAATGCTCTCTGCATAAAACTAGGACTTACATGAGTATTACTTTGTACTAGTCAACTACTCTTCCAGAAATAGTTAGCAAGTTTAAGTTTCGCATATGTAAATGTCTCTTCACATAGCGTATAGCAGCAGCGATCTGACAACCCATTCTCAGACAGTGGAAATGATGCAGGTGTGAAACAAAAGCTTGCATATCTTCACTGATGCAGCTTGTGTTGTTGTCAATGTTGCATTTTTTTTTTTTTTTTATAATTCTCAATTTGGCCATTATTGTTACCATAAAAAAATATTATAATAATAATAATAATAATAATAATAATAATTTAATATGCTGGAATTCTCTTCTTTCCATTGCTATTTTACTTATTAGCCCAAAACATCTTCCATTGGTTGAAGTTAATGCCAAGCCAACCTGCATTCACAGGCTATGAATTGTAGATTGTTTGCTTTGTTCCAAAACAGGGACATAAATTGATACAATGCTGTTTTTTTTTCTGTTTGGCTTCAGAAGAAGAAAGCTATGAGAATAGGTGTTCTTTATAATGTGATAAATAATGTGCTAACCCACAGAATCAAACAATTTTTATACGTATTTTTACATAACACATTTCCCATTATGAATTATAATACAGCTTGCTTTGTTGGTTCATATGCTGGATAGATTTCTTAGCACAAGTGAACCTCTCCAGGGTTCATTTTCATTTGGGCCAATACCGCCTCGTTTAGGTGATCTTAGACTGATTATTTTGGTGCAGATCTGAGCGTGATTGCCTTAGACATATATGCCAAAAAGAACCAAATTATGAGAGAAAATGTGATAACCAGTGAAAAAAGCACTATATACTTTACTGTATAAACTGTATGAACAGTTTATATTATACCATACACTCTAAGCTCTCCACAGGTGTGTATGCACACATTTACACATACGCTATTTTCAGAGTTAGCCCGGGGTTCTTTGTCTCAGAAAAACCTGCCTGTCTTCCTCTAATTGCGTTTGATAACAATTTTGTCAAGCCTCCTCTGGCAGCGTCCACACCACGATCCCATCAGCAGCTGCTGCTAATTAGCTGCTATCGCTAGCTCTTCTGGCACACTCCCTGCTGATCCCACTGGCCCCCTAGATCCTAAGTATAAATCATCAGATTGCTGAGAAAAAAACAGTACAGAGGTAGGAAGTTGATGAAGGTTGGATGACATAATGCTATATAAGAATATTAGACTCAAAGTAAAACTCATTTTAGTTCCATAATTTTTTTTTCTTCTTCTTTTAAATGAAAGCTGGTATTTTGTAAGTAAAACAAAACAAACAAAAAAGGATGGCTTTTATACAATGGGAATTGACTGGATTATGAAAAGTGGGAGTGTTGCAATACTAGACAGACTTGTGTTTTCCTGTTGTCATCTTTAGAACAAGTGTGAAATACAGTAATTGATCAACTAATCAGTATGCTGTAAAATTTCCAACTTCCATTTTGAAGTTTTATTGTACTGTTGTCAGCTTTCAGGTCATTTAGTATGATCAACTTACAATATTATACAGCAAGACCTTGCAATGTCAAGTTTTGTGGTGAGGGTTCAACAGACTGACGATGCACTTGAAAAATTTTGGTTTTCTCCGTCTAATCAATTTTCAAAGTAAAAAAAATATCAATGATAGAGGGAAACTCTTGCATCAGAGTTGCACACACACAAAATAAATAAATAAAAAATAAGGAGTTGAGAAAACTCAAAAACTTGAGGCAACCAGCTTCAGGACTTTGAGTATACTCAGTTTAAGGGAAAAATGTTGCATCAGCTTAACAATTAATGCTGGTCTGTGATTTCATCACATATAATATATTCTATAAACTTGTGTTTTTATTTGTGGATTAAAGCTCACTAACCTTGCATTTTAAGTTAAGCTGAGTGCTACATTATATAACAGCCTAACTAAACATTATGTACCAATATTACTTTTCATATAAACCCATGTTACTTCTATATACCCCCCCCCCAAAAAAAATAAAAATAAATAAAAAAAAATAATAATAATTAAATGCTCATTGATATGGAAGAAACTTCACCGAACAGGACATTAATCACTATAATGGAGATTTGAAACATAATGCAACTTTTACAACAATGC
>NW_015648010.1:269313-298951 GCF_001515625.1 Sinocyclocheilus rhinocerous
AACCAAAGCCCATCACAAGCAGCTTTTAAATAATAACATATATAGAAGGTGCACAGTGTGATTCACACAAACACTAAACACAATCATGGTAACACAAATTAAACTGAAATAATGCAATAAACATTAATTTAACAACGTTAGATGTAACATACAACCCTAATGTACAAAACTGATAAGAAAAAAAACTAAGAAGAAACATCGTTATTTCAACAAAAAAAACATCAAATTTGAAATGCAACGCAGGGAATTCTGGGAATGTCAATTTACGGTTATTCACTGTAAGTTATACGTTCTTTTTCACTTCCAAAAACTGCTATTCTACCATAAAATTACATGTAATGTCCAATACAATTTTTTCACCGTATATAGTATGGGAACTTACCAATAACCATTTAACAGGTTTTTACTTTGAATTATTACAGTTTTTTACCATTAAATTCATGGTAATTTTTAGAGTGTAGGTGTTTCTTGCTAGACATTAGTCTTGGTGTATACATAACCCTTTGTCTCTTGTTTATCATTGTGTCTGTGTAACCATGGTTTGTGAGTTCATGTTTCTGTTCAACTTCAAGTTTATCAAGTCAAGCCTTTATTTTGTATTTGTTCAAGTTTTTGTTCAATAAACTGCGCTTGGTTTCACAATGTTTGCCTCCAAATGGACTTTGGTTACAGATTACTACACAAACAAAGCCCAAGCCAACATAACACTACTAACTATAAGCAATTTTGCAACTACATTTCAACTAGTAGTCATTAGAGAATTAGTAGACTGTTTACTTAATATCTGCTAACACTTCGCTATGATGGTCCCCAACAGACATTCTACCAGTGGCATTCCATCTATATAAGCTGTGAATGCTCCGCATACCCAGGTCATTCGAGAGAATAAGTTCACGGGATAATTAATATAAACATGATTTTAAGTTGATTCCTTGTCATTTGAAATGTAACTTAAAGCTTAAAGAGTTAGGAATAAGTATGTAAAATTAACGTCAGTTACGGAAGCTTCCGAGCGAGCGGATTCTCTGCAGCTTTGTCTCCTCCGCTCTATTGCTATGACTCTTCAGGATTGTAGCGCATTCTCAGTGATTTGCTGAGGGCGGTTCTTAATCTTATCACTCAGCATACCCGGTTAAAAAGGTCACCGCTCGCCACTGCATTCTACTGGTAAGTAACTCTGCGAGTACATGTCAACTTAGGGCCAACCACACGGAGACGCGTTTAGCTGTAAATGTAAACATTTTGTATCGTATCGGCATTTCATCCAGATGGATCTGGCGTTTTGGGAGCCTGAAACGGCTATTTTTTGAAACCGGGTCCCAAAGTGGATAAATCTGAAAACGACACCCTTGCATTTTTATGTGTACAGTCAATCCATATATTTTGTGAAACGATGATGGCATCACCCCACGTCTCGACCCTAGTCAGACACCGCTATGTCACGTAACAGCAAAAACAACATGAACAAACAATGAACGACAACTAACATTAACATAGATTAATAAATAGTATAATAAGTGTATTGTTCCATGTTCGTCTTTGTTATTGTGTTGGGTTTGTGTACAGCATGCAAGGTTTATGCTCATGCTCCAAGTCTTCTTCTCAGTTTTTAGTGTATCTCTGTGGACCAATTACAGCGCCACATACTGGTCTGACATGTATACTACATTGTTTTGAGTCGGTTTCAGTGGTTTCGTGTGTACGTAGATATTTCTTGAGACAACGCCGTGTTTACGGAAGAACGAGGGGAAAAAAAAATTGGATAGGGAAAGCTCTGGCTTCATGTGGATGAGCCCTTATTCTACTATCCCTAACCTAACAATCTACGAATACTCTAATGACAGTTAGTTGACACGTAGTGGCAAAGTTACTGTACTTGTAGTTAGTAGAATGTCTAAAGTGGACCATCGAAATAAAGTGCAACCCAGTTCCCAATTGACCATGACAAAGAGCAAAGAAAATAATCAACAGAAGCTAAGAGCAGAACTGACAGTTGATGCTTAAAGCTACTGTAGCTGTTAGCTCATGACCTTAACATAAGTCTGCATTGTCTTTTTATTTAATTGTACTATTCTTGGAAATGCTGGATACACTGAAATAAGCATATGTCTGTTGCATTCAGGTGATCCTGAGCATGTTCTTGTCCTATACTCTGCATTAATACTGCTCTGATCAGTGAAGCCGCACAGCATTTCACTTGGACCTGATCCATCCGAAATGGCAGTAAATCTGACAGGATAAAACTCTAAGAGCAAACAGGTGCGTTACTCTGCTGTGAAAGGCTCCCTGCTCAGAGAAGGATGCATGCTGAGGGTGTCGGAGGGTCGCGGAGAAGTGAGAGAGATGGCAATAAAAAAATAAAAAAAGATGGATGATTTGAATGTGTGAGGCTGTAGCATCTGTTGGCACCTCTTCCAGACACCCACGCTTACACCCTTCTGCGCTGCCAGCCAGTGTGTGTGTGTGTGTGTGTGTGCAGTGGTTCACCTGGGGCTTGACAGTAGGAGAAATGCATAAAAATTGGACGCATCACTCACAGCCCTTCCTGAGAACATTTGCATTCACATTGAGTTTGCATTTGAGTTCGGAGATTTAAATATACTTGCTGAAGCCCTCAGCACACAGAAACAAGGAAAACAGAGAGGATAGTTGCCTCGGTTGATCTTGTCAGAATTAGAATTGGTCAATTTGCTAATTTAGGTAGACATCAGAGATGTTAATTGTCACATTAATGTGTTCAAGTGGGGAAACACAAATATTATTTATAGATTATGTTAAAGGCCTCATTTATCACACGAGCAGAACAACTATTTGTGTAAATTATTCATAAAATCTCACAATTGCAACTTTATTTCTTGTAATTGACTATATCTAAACTGTGTTTGATATTGTAATTTTATAAATTTAAAATAATTCACATGTATGCCACAACTGCCTATTGTTAAGGCTGAAATTTACACAAAATTGACATATCAAATTTGTTCTGTTCATTTTTTTGCGAATGTGGTGTAGTTAATGTAGTTTTACAAAATATCAAACGATATTGAAGTACCATTCATTCATTCATTTATTCTAGAACAAAACACATTTCAAGGTATTATATATATATATATATATATATATTAGGCGTGTAACGGTACACAAATATGACAGTTCGGTACGTACCTCGGTTTTAACGTCACGGTTCGGTATGATTTCGGTACAGCAGGGGGAAAAACTAAACTTTTTTTTTTATTTTTTTTTTATGGTTTACTGAACAAGTTGCTCTTTCTTTAAATACATTCAGTTATAGTTTAAATTTTCTTAGTGATAAAAATCTACCTCAGCTTATGCTTAAAACTATAGGGAGCCCTTTTACATTATAAGGTTACAATTAGGCCTAACAACTTAACCCAAACTTAAATTTAATTGCTATTTATTTTTAAATATGATCAACACTCAACTTAAAAAATAAAAATAAAATAAAAAATTTGTATGCAAACATGTAAATTGCACATAATGCTGTTTTTAAATTAACTTATAAATAATACAATTTCTAAGCTATTTGATAAAATATATTCAATTACACAATGGCTGTCATAGCATGTTTCATAACAGATTAATTTAAACATACTGTATCATAGCAAAACTGACTAGAAAAATAAAATTAGTTCTTTTGATATTTAATGTCTAATGACTTTCAGGCTTTTTGGGAGCACTTTGTAAAAAACTAAAAAGGGCAAGACAAATCAAGTGTTGCCTGTAGCACGTGAAAAATGAATTGAATTGAAAATAGTATTGAATAAATGCATTTAATTTCAATTGATGTGCAAAATTTGTGAACATGTTTGCCAGTGAGAAGGCAGATGGCCTCAGGAAAGAAGCTGTCACTGTGACGGGATGTTCTGGTGCTGAGTGGTGACGTCCAGGGAGGGTCGAGTCAGAGGCAATCTTAGCAGCTCTGCTCAAGGCACTGAGTTCATAAAGCTCCTAGATGGATGGTAGGTGACAGCTGATCGGATCACTCGATTCTACCTGGATTTGTAGTGAGAAGATGATGGAAGAAGCAAAACTGTAATAGAGGAAGTGCTTTCGAAGGTTGGTGTATGATGGGAGAGACAGCCATCCTGAGCTCCTCTCTAGCTCCCAGTGCATGATTATTTTTTGTCTTTAAAACATCTTTCTTTATTTCCATTTGTCGCTCAACATTCTTTCTGTCTGTCCTACTTCTAGCGCAGATCTGGACGGTGTAGATTGTGATTGTAGGACGCCTGTGAATGACAAACTGCTCCCTCTGTGAGGCTCTCTATAAATCACCCAAACAATGGCCACGGCCCTGCTCCCCGACTGACGGACAGGTGATGGATTGTCTGCACAGCGGGTGAAAACAAAATGACGCACCCCATTAGCTCACAGGTTGGCTTATTCAAATCGATAAGACTCTCTCCCGCACAACGCCCTTCTCTTCGCATCTTTTAACGTTTTTCCGTCCTTTTAAAACTCTCTCTCAATCTTTCTGAACCAGACATAGGCGCATAAACAATACCTGCCACATTTTGATAGTCTGATGTTTTCAAATGCCACTCAGCCCTGCCCAAGCACCTAAAACAACTCGGATGTGATGAGATTTACTGAGCCCATAAATCACAGGCAGCCTTGCTCACTTGCGAGACAGTAGTTTCACACACACACACCGTGGTTTTTGTCACTATACATTGGCATAGCATATGCGGTCCATCTATTGACTGGTTCATTCGGACAGTTCATGTGAGTCTTTTTAAAACAAAGCAAAACAAAACACTTGTCTTTATTTTCTCAAAAGTAACAGTCGAATCAATCAATCAATCAATAATGGGGAGAAAATAAATAAAAAAATGTCCTTTATATAGTGTTATTTTAGTTTGTTTGGTCTAGAGTTATTATAGTTGACTACAACTAAACTGTATATACATAAAAAAATAATAATTAATAAAAAATAAACAAAAAACTTTACTCAAGACAACAACGACGACGACGACGACGACGACGATAATAATAATAATAATAATAATAATAATAATAATAATAATATTATTATTATTATTATTATTATTATTATTATTATTATTATTATTATTATTATTAATAATAATAATAATGGGGAGAAAATAAATACATTAAATGTCCTTTATATAGTGCTATTTTATTCAGCTGGTTTGTTTGGACCAGGGTTATTATAGTTGGCTAAAACTAAATAACTAAATAAATAAATAAATAAATAATTATTTATTTACTCAAGATAATAATAATAATAATAATAATAATAATAATAATAATAATAATTTTAAAAATTGTTATTCAGCTAGCTGTCAAGGCAATGTTTCAAATTTTAAATTAGGTTTTCTTGATGTACTAAAATAACTAAAAGTAACATATATTGCAAAATTGAAAACATAATACAAAATGGAAAACATAAAAATATATATATATTTTTAACAAATTCAAAATATAAATAGACATTTTAATAGTATCTCTGTGCTACTAAAATATTGTTGGTTTGGAGAATTCATGTATTCGTTCAAAAACCAAATCCCCGATTTTAATTAGTTAAAAAATATTTCATTTAAACTTCTGTGCAACATTGTAGATCTTCATTTTTTTATATAACAAATACATGATTCAATTTCTAATTTAATAATGATTTTTCATCCTCATGTTTGCAGCTGTAATTGTAAATCTACAGAGAAGCTTTTGCTTGACTTTGATCGACTGCAAAACTAAAATGTTTCCAAATTAGGCGAAATAACTGATGATGAATGGCAGATTAGCTTTCATGCTGAGAAACGAATGACTACTGCATTGGAGAAAATAAACTCCAGTTCGATACCACTGATTTTTGGTTACACAAAAAACACCAACACAAGATATTCTGGAGAAAAGAACACCATGGAAGAAAGGTTAATGTCCAAGAGGCAGGCCATAGCTGAACAATAAGTCAGTATGCTGTGCTAACATCTCTAAATCCCATCTTCTCTCATTCAGAGGAAGGCAACCTTAATCCCACGTGACAGAGGAAGACGAGGGGTAGTGGGGAAGGTCCGACCCACTGGCGGGCCACACTGCCTCAACCTTTCCTGAAATCTGCCGCTGTGTCAAGCGTCATCAGCCTCAAATCCATAACGCCGACGCCTGCCATCTCAACTACACAACATCAGCTAACACGTCTCAAACCGCCCGGTTAAACGTCCTCCTCTCTCAGGCTCACTGTTATTAGCTCCATGCTATTATTCGCGTGACTGCGCAGAACGACGGCATAAGAGTGAGGGCTTCGACAATTCACATGACCCAAGTTGTGTGTGTGTGTGTATTTTGAAATGTATTTACAAATAGGAACTTAGTACTTAAATCTGGGTGTTTTCCATATTTTTATTAGCTGTATATTGTGTAAACTTATCCGTTCACTTTACCCAAAATGAACTGCAACATTCAGCCTCGGATGAATATGACACTAGTCCTTCAGTATTGACTTTCTGAAGACTATATTTTGAATGAGCGATGTTGAAAATTCTCTTGGGATGTCTGTTGGGTCCCGCCGTTCCTTCGGGATGTGCTGAGTAAAACAGTCATCTCTCTATCTGAAGTCTCCTCTTCTTTCCTGAACAATTTTCAAACAGTCCTTTTTTTTGTCTTTTACTTTTTCCTACCACTGCACTTTGTCTATCTCTCCATCAGTGTGCATCTTGTTTTTTTAAGGCTGTAGCTCCGTGACTGCGCAGAACGACGGCATAAGAGTGAGGGCTTCGACAATTCACATGACCCAAGTGCAGAGCGAGGTATAACTACTCTAAAAGTGAAGCTACTAACTTTACATCTTTCAGTAGCTTGACAACAGCTCAGCAGCAGTGTAGCTTTTCCAATTTTGAGATAACTTTTTGTCTTTTACTTTTTCCTACCACTGCACTTTGTCTATCTCTCCAGCAGTGTGCATCTTGTTTTTTTAAGGCTGTAGCTCATTCTACTCCATAGTTTCATACATTGTGAATCACAATATCCTCGTGGAAAAAAGAAGTGTGCTTAATAAAATTGAATGTGCACTTGTAGTGTACTTCAGATCTCAAAAGTATATAGTATATAAAATACTGTATATATAAATCTACTCTCAGATATAAGAGGCCACTTAAATGCATTTAAGGAGAGACACTTTCATTGCAGTTTCTTAAGACACATTAGTGCATTGTTAAAGGGCTCTTTGAAATAACATCAAGTTTACTTCAAAGATACCTTTTAATTCTCATGTTATAATAATCTTTTACCATGCTTTAAATAAATGCATTCATTTTGATGTGTTGACTAACGTTCTAAAGCACATGCAAAGCACTTGAATGCGTTTTTAACTGTAGTGTGTTATTTGACATTAAATTACAAGTTAACATATTTTAAATATACTGTTGCAGCTTTAGCATTACAAATAGAAATATATTTAAATACATGACATGCAAGTTTCAATAGAAATGGCATTCAAGTGTATTTTAATTTACCATAAATGCTTGTCAGTACATTCAGCAGTGCATTTTTACCATATTTTACAGACAATGGAAGTAATTATGAAATGATTACATAAGTAGAAATTAAGTGTATCATCAAAAAGGGCTCTAAAGTTCAAGTAACTGCATTTTTGTTTAATAACATGCAATTAAGTGTATTTTTTTCATTTACATCACACATGAAAAGTGTATTCTTTTAACGTACATTATATTGACAATTTGGACAACAAGTTGCAAAGGATCCACTAAACAGCCACTGGTGGCTTTTTTTACCTGCTTCATGATCACACTCATAAAAATGTAGCTGGTGTTAATCAGCAATGCAGAATGACTAAGGCTGGGTTCTAGTATTTGTTTAGTTGATTGTTTATCTTCAGTGTTGAAAAAAATACAGTGACATTTTGAAATACAGTTTATGGATTTTTAGTCCTGTATTGCTGATGACACATGCTGAAATGCAGAACAAAAGTGAATAAAGTGAGTAGCCGACATTCACTGTGCATTCTGGGAATTTCTAGGGTGCAAACATTTGTGTGCTCACTCCCTTGACAGTGTACTTACTACTGAACAAGGTAACAGACTTACACATCATTAGCAATATCATGATATTACTTCTGAGGATCAAAAACTAAATATTATAGCCACTTGTATGCATTTAGCACCAAAAAGCAAGTAAACTGCACCAGTTGCATTTCAGTAGAATAGAGAATTCACTGGGTTATTTCTCAAGGTTGGTGTTGCAAGAGACAGATGCTTCTTGACGGCTTGACGTCCCATCCTCAGGCAACATAACCAACATATTTGCGAGAATAATGGAGTTCAGAAGAAAGGTGGAAGATGCATGGCGGACAGAGAGTAAAGAATAGGCCACAGCATCAAAGATCTTTTATCAAGCACCAGCTCATCTGAGGTCTGAACGGGGCGGCATGAGAGAATAATGAATTAATTTAAAAAAAAAGAGAATAGATAGGGATTGGAGAGGCGCACCTTGCTCTCCATGTCCAGGGAAAAAAAGCCAATCACTGCGCAGTGAGGTGTGAGTACCATCCATTATGTCGCGACTGACAAGTTAGCAGCAGTCAGAGAAAGAGCTGCACTTAATAAATCAAATCTGACACCTCCTCCCCGGCACCCTTCTCAACTACTGTTCCTGCTTCTTCTTCGTCTTCTTCCTCCTCTTTTTCATGTCTGTCATCCCTCCGTCCTCCTATCCAAGAAGCTTCAAGACGCATTCACACCTCAACCCTCGGCTCTACACACCACAAATGTTTTAACAAGCCCTCGGTGACAAAAAGCCCCCTGCGACTGTGCAGTTGTTCATGGATTTTGCTGTTCAGAAATAGCACTAATGCCATTAATCAGAATGTCGCAATCTATGGGCCAATTACTTGCATTCTGCAGCTTAATGGGAAAAGATTTCCTTGATACCTCCATTTTAATTTGCACATCTGACGACGAAGCGTTTTTTATCAAGTACAAGGAGAAAAAAATGTTCCACCATGTGCACAATTAGCACCTATTAGAAAGGCATAAATACACACAAATAACGTATAAACATAATTGCGGAGAATTTAGAGTGCTTTTTCACACACTTAGCACAGTAAATAAAGCACGCCGTAAAGCCGTGTCTCGCCGTTTTAATCAATTGCTTTTATGATTTCCCCCTCTCCTTTTTTCATAGGTAGGCCGTGTTTGGTTAAACCTCAGATAACAAGTAAAAAACATCAAACAATTCCCAGAAACAGATGTTTGTTTGACTTAATGGTCAAATGAGCTGTAACTTGCTAATGCTGCTAACATTACACTTAATTGTAGGAAGAGCATAATCGTAGTTCAAAAGTTAAAGGTAACATCATGTTAACAACTGATAACAACATGTTGAGCCAATTTAAATGTATAATAGATTTACTGACTAATTAACAAATTACATGTAAGCAACACAAGAAATACACTATGTATGTGTGAATGTGCAAGATAGCATGCGCAAAAGTTGTACTCAAAATTCTTACAGACTTTATGTAGCTCCACCCATTTTCAGCTCTTCTGTCGTCTGTTTGGGTTTTCACAGCGTAAAGGTAAGGTCGCATGAATGAACCACTTGTTTTCAAATCTTCCTGGTCTACTGACATTTGTTATGACATCCTCTACGAACATTACAGTTCACATGATAACTTACAATAAGTAAATCCACTTCACCCGCTAATTACTCTTCAAAAGTGATGCTATATAGCGCTACAGCAAAAATGGAAGTTCAAAGACAAAGTTCTAAATATGTTTGCACACGTGTTATATGGTCTATAACAGCAACTGCTTTTTTTATTCATGCTGCAGCGCATGCCAGCATATGTCAGATCAACAAGTCAGCATATTAGATTGTTTGAAAAACTCATATACTATAGTTGGGGCTATTATTTGTTGAATGCATTTTTATGTAGATTCAAACTAATTGGCATTTCTTCTGTGACTCAAAAGGCCCTGTATGCTGGATAAAATGTAATTCGTTTTTGTACAGTCTTTGTAAGAGTGTGTGTGTGTGAGGGACAATTCTGCTGGCCTACCGCTAAACAAATCTGCCTTGAAATGTGATCAGAAACCTAATCAGCTTCTTCGTTTGATGTCCTGATTAAAAATGGATATCAAGGCGATGGTCAAAATAAGCGGAGGAATCTTTGAACTTCTAAAGGTCGAGGAACGGCCAATTTTCCCATCTTCCATCACAAGCAGCTCACAACCCGGAGACCCTGTGAAACTGATTCGATCCTGTGCACCCTATTTCTAGAGAATGATAGAGGGCGACTTCCAAAGGACACACACGCACAAACATACGTACAGTATACACGTACACACACACATACACACTCACACGGCAATGCACAAAATCCTGTTTTTCAGCCTCACGGCTCCAAATTCACATGAGATCTTCTCCCTCTAATCATAATGTATCCCCTACGGCATTCAAACTCTGAGCCATCTTATATTTCATCTGCCAAAGCTATTTCAAGAAGTATGTGACAGAGAAAACTCCCTCCATATCTCATGCCACCGTGTGCTACCTCCCACTGTACCATTGACACATTTTGCGATGTCACCTTTTAAACCGCAAGCAAATATATAAACAGATATTAATAAATAAACCCGCTACCGCTCTTCTCTCCGGAGCTTCATATAATTTCGACCTTTCCTCGGTAGGTTTTTTTGAGTTAGGTAATTGGGTTGCGTGTCCCAGGGCCTGAGAGTGGGGAGGGTTATGGGAAGCTGGATGCAGCATGGTAATGGCATAGTGCCAGCAGGTAGGCCTCTCCCAGAGCTGGCTTGATGAGGTCCCGTGAGCGCTCTGCATCTGTTTGCCCTGATAAGCCAACACAAGGCTCAGGCTAGGGAGGGAAGCGTTCCCTCGTTCTACAAGTCCCCCACTTTGAGTCGTTGAGGAATGGACTGATGCATGACAATCTAGCGGCGGTTCTGCTCTAA
This sequence comes from Sinocyclocheilus rhinocerous, assembly GCF_001515625.1. Taxonomy (NCBI): domain Eukaryota; kingdom Metazoa; phylum Chordata; class Actinopteri; order Cypriniformes; family Cyprinidae; genus Sinocyclocheilus; species Sinocyclocheilus rhinocerous. Next base: position 280,287 of record NW_015648010.1, read on the forward strand.
CCCTGCCCAATCCCTAGCCATACTGCACCAACCAGGAGAAGTCTGGTTAAGGCTAGGGGAAATAAATGAGTGCGGACGCCTTAATCCCACTCTCTCATTCCTCTTCACAGAGTTTCAGGGATTTCTTTCCTCTGTACGGAGAGCTGTGCGCTCAGGCCCGGCTCAGGCGGAGGCCATGAAAATCCAAGCGAAATCCAAAAAAAAATAAAAAATAAAATGCGCAAGCATGAACCGATATGAATACAAGTTTAAATCCCTTTAGAAAGCAGGAAAGTTACAAGGCGTAGGATCCAAGTGCCTACATCTCAAAGAAATCTTTCAAGTCTCAGTGTTTTTTTGTGTGCCATATGTTAAATGAATGACGACGAGGCATGGGAATTATCTCTTTGATGTAAGCGGGCAATACCACCTCACGGCACCCCCTTTTTCCTCAGCCCCTTTTTTAAAACTTATTTAACCAAGTCTCTCCTGTGGTATCTCAATCTATGAATTCACATGAGAAACACGGCAGTTCAGAGCAGTTCACAGTCCCCTTGTGGGCTTCTGTGCATGTGTATGCATGCAAATGTGTGTTGTGGAGTGCATTTATATGATGTCTATGGAAAGACACCCTTAAGAGATATAGATATTGGGCATGGACTTTGCAATCTGCCCATGCATTACTAACTTCTAAATATACTAAAGCCAAAAGTATGCTTTGGTTTTGTATGCATACGCATATGCAAGCGTTCAACACATGTGCTCTAGAAGGCTTCATCTTTGTCCAGTGTCTGTGTTATTTTTCTCCAGAAGGTGACTGATAAAAAATGTAAACTAAAGTTGCATGCTATGTCTGCTATGTTGTTGTTGTTCCATCTCTTTAGTTTTGTTTTCTACTGTAAAACAACGGCCCGGGCCAGTGTTGCCACCTTGTGGAAAAACTGATTAGTGCAAAACAAATTCAATACATGTGCGACCTGCACATCCAAAGTATGTGCTGTTACAAAATCAGGTGGAGCACTACTATTCTGGTGACAACATTTACATCATGCACTGTACTCAGACCCTCGCATATGCATTAAAACTGAAGTATACTTTGGGCTTAATGCATGGACACCTGTACACATTTGTGGTTGTTGAACATTTAATTTCAAACCCATCTGCATAAATCTGTACTTTTGCTTCCTAACAAGTTTTCTTCTTCTTGGGAAGGTTTTTTACTAAACAATGGAACCTGGATGAAAGGTTTTCTTAGGTGCTGACATGTGGAAAATAGGGTCTGGCTCACAGGTTGTGTAGTACACCAGGGGCATTGTCATGCTAGAACTAGAATTCTCTAGAATGTCCTTAAATGGTGTAATATTAACATTTCTCATTGAAGTTATTGGAATAGCCAAACCTGTTATTTAGACAAGGGTGTCCACATACTTTTGCTCTCTTTTACAGTGCACGCACGTTCACGCTCGCTCACTTTCAGCCAATATCTCCAAGCAGGTAAAGCTTAAAGAGATTAGTGCATTTAATATCTTCAACATACATATCCAGGCATACAGCTCATTCAGTATTAGTCTTGTTTTTTTCTCTCTCTTGCCGTCTTTCTCTCCTTTGAGGCACCATCTCCTTTTTAGCCTCAGGGTTAACATAATGCTGATTATTTTCTTCTCGTCTGGACATCGTGAGGGTTATGATCAATGGACATTAAAGAGGAGAGTAACACGATGAGCCCTTTAGCATCATGCTAATGGGAAACTCTGTGGGGGCAACACTAATGATGACTATGGTCTGATGTGAGGTCTTCCTCATATTAACCTCACGCGCACCCACAAGGATGTAAGCTTGCCTGAAGGATCAGACAAAAGCCCACACACTTGAAACGTGTCTATACACTTTAAAACCCATCTGAAAACACTTTCTTAGTTGGTTGATACTTGTAAATGTTGGTTTGGTGTGGGTCTAGCTCTTTTGGCAACATCGCTACACGGTTGCCAGTAAAGCTAAGCATAGTCTATGTTGTACAGCTGGCTGATTGAGGTAATCTTGAAACCTGGTGGAAACATCCGGTACAGGGAGTGCAGTGACTTGCCTATTTGTACAGTTGTCAGTCATTTTTTGACACAGTTTGGCAACTTTTAACTTCTGCAAATGAATTCAGTTATCACTCCCAAAACATTGTAGTTTGCACATGGCCTTAGTAGAACAATTGTTAGTTTTTATGGATCTTGTGTTGGCGCTTTATTATGCTTGGATTAACTTTGCTCATAAACAGGCCATCGCAGACTGTAAAGTAGGCCGGCTTGTCACTTTTAATTGGGCTCATTCTTTTAAAGTTATATTGAGGTTTTAAAAGACATAGCTTGTATCTTGGGCTGCAGTCATAACAGCACAATTCATTTGGTCATGCAGGAAGATAGGGTTGCGGGTGTGAAAATAAATAAACCTTCATTATCAGACCAGATGCTACTTCCTTAATAATGAAGCTGCGTACGAAACTATTCATTCCACATGGAGTGAAAATGTGCTGCATTTGAGATATGGCACAAACTGAAAAAAAAAAAAAAAATGGAGGGAGAGAAAGCAAGAGAGAGGGAATGACTTTCACCATAGAACCAGAGACTTCATTTCACCTTTTGGACTTTATGAGACTGCGTGCTCACAAGCTCAGTCTTGTACCCTCTTTGGCAGTGTGAGTATGGATCTGTTCGGGACGATTGTGGTTGAAAGTGGTCGAAGAGAGACAATCACTACACCCAAGGTCAACCACTACAAGAGCAGTACATCAGCCTTGTGTAATCGACAACAAATTAGATTCTCAGCCTGAACGCAACAACATCCGAAATAGCGAAATCTTGTTTTCACTGTGTGGATTACTTCAGGTTGTTCGCTAATTGAATACATGAGCAAAGCTGCCCTTTAGCTGAACTCTCCACATTATGAAAGTTATTAAAAAGTTATTTTCAGTTTTCTTCCTAATAGGGTAATAGGTCAGCACTCAGCTCACTGAGACATTGGCCTCAGTAAAAAAAACATGAAAACGATCTGGTCAATTTTAAGCATTATTTTGATCGTTTCAGGAAAGTAAGCCATTGAACAACACTCTATGTTGTGGTTTTGGTGTAACGTTTTCAAGAAACTGAAAATACAATCCATGAAAACCTTGAGCACTTTTAAAGCAAACAAAGCTTTTACTCTATAAACCAGAGATTTTTATTTTTTTTATTTTCCCCCTCTACCATAGTTTCTATTCATGAGTATGCATGGTCGTATTTGGTGCAATACCCATGCCCTCATCCTTTTCTCTCCTTTCCTGACCCCTCCGTCACAGAAATGTCAAGGCTTTGAGTGACAGCAGCAGTGGATCCTCTAACCTGCTTTAATCAACCTGTCAGACCGCATCACCCTAAAAAACACAAACAGCCTGCCGCAGGTAAACTATCTGCATGCGCCTGTGAAGGTGGACGTGGTCTCCTTGAGAATCCAGGCAGATTCATCACTGTGATGGAGTGAGAGCGAGAGCACAGACTTAAGAAAAGGGGGTACAAAAAGAGGGAGAGATGCTAACTATAGACACAAGGAGAAAAACAAGCCCCACTAACCTTTTGTCAGCTACTTTGAAACTGTAAAGCTACAAGCTACTCATAATTTATAGTTAGCTACACTCAAGCTGCTCTATTTGGAAAACTAGTTAGCTACATTCATCTTAAATCACTTAAAAATAGCTTGACTGTAGTGTTCTCATTTATGAGTAGCTTGTAGTTATACAAGCTTCATTAAAAAGTCAATTATTTCTGCAATATTTAGCAATATTTTCTCATTAAAAATAATAATAATTTTTTTATGAATTAATGAGTCTCAGTTGAGGTGAGGGCATTACATTTGAACAGATACATGTAAATGAAAAATCAAATGATTCTGATAAACAGCATATTTGAAAAATCAAAGACACAAAAATGCTGCACAGAGACTACAATTTGCCTACTTTTTGGTGGGGCTGGGGGGATATGACTTTAACATTGAGAGTGTTTTGTAATTTCATCTGTTTGTAAAGTTGCGACAACACTTTGTCATGCTACATTGGTACTTGTTGGGGGAAAAAATAGCTGAACTGCCGTCATACAAATGTAAAATTGTAGCTAAGGTGCTAGCATTCCTACATTTATGTAGTTACTTCCCAACATTACATTTTGTGCACTGCAGTAGTTGTTCACCTTGCAAAACAGAGAAAAAAATCAGTACATGTGAATATTTGTGTGTAGAACCTTGTCTCTCAGAGGCTCGTGTTTAAGGAGAAACCAATCAATAGTGTGGTGAAGAAATTGTGTGTATAGACGATACTGAATCTCTGTGCTCTGCTCAGCGCGGCTGTTATCAATGTATCGATGAGTTCTTTGGCTACATCATCCCAAAAGCAGAGTGTGTCATTAGCAAAATCAATAACAGACAGATGCTCTATCATGTATACATCAGTTAACCAACAAACAATATCGAAAATCTTGCTTACCAGAGACATGTGGAGACCAATAATGAAGGAACAACTGGGCAATCAACCTTCAAAGATTATTGTAATGACGTTTAAACATCGATTACACTTTGCCATGTGTTAATTAAGCCACATGGGGCGAGCGGTAATTATTTCATAAAAACAATAAGACATTCAAGGCTCTGCTATATGTGAATATAGGTGCTATATTAAATATAAATAAATTAATAAATAATGACATTAATACATTTCATTTAATTGATATATTGTGGATGTATGCAGAGCTAAAAAGCTGTCTTGGAAGACTTGAAAAGTCTTGAAGGTCTTAGTGTTGTTTTTACATATTTTATTGTTTTATAACTTTTTTTATATATCTAAAATGCACTATATATAGACAGTTTATTTAAATAAACAAAAATATTTAAATGAATTTACCTTCATCTAGAATAAATAATTTATTGCATGTAATTTATTTGATTTATTTATTTATTTGTTTTATTTATTTATTTTTAATGGGTGCTGCACACTGTTGTTTTGCATCATAACTGTTTATAATTTGCATGCAGGACTGGAAGTATCCATTTTGTAAAACTTGTAAATGTGAGGGTGCAAAGTTCTAGATGTTCTAGTCATTATCTGTACCTGTTACATTGTGTGGCAACAGTAAAGAAAAAGTAGTCGAATGGAAAATGGATGAGAGATGTCTAGTTCCTCTTCAGGAACTCGAGCTGCGTCGGAAAACGCTAGGGGAACGCCCTTCAGCGTGACGGGCTCTGAAACTCGTGTGTAATCAGACCAATAGATGGGCGAGACGTCACGGCGGGTGACGTAATGACCAGGAAGCTATAAAAGCACGTGCGGTGAGACCAACGCCAGCTTTTTGTCATTCAGCAAGCGCTCTGTGTGTGTGTCAGTTGTGAGTCTTATTTGGTGTTGTCTGTCCCTTAGAAAGTATCTCTAGCTCTAGGGGCTGCTGGGCAAGAGCAGCCCCCTCCGGGTACCAGCTCCGAATACAGGGGCGCGCAAAAACAGAGCGTGGTCCCTCGGTGCATTAGAATTGCTCAGGGTTGAAAGACAGTGTCTCGCTTAAAAAGCTTTGGGCTCAGAGGGGAGTGCATTGTCTTTCATCTGAGGTCAGTTTTTCATCATTCTACGGACAACAACATGGAAAGAGGGATGCTATGTCTTTTCCTAATCCCTCACTTGCTGCCTTCTACCATTTCAGCTCATCAAGAGGGACTTGACATTAAGTAAAAAAAAAAAGTATCTCGTATGCTCAATCTCTCTTTCTCTCATGGCAGAATGAATTAGGCTTTTATTGTGTGCTTGCATACAGTCTAGAAATGACGAGAGCTTGCAGACTGAAAAGGAGAAAAGAAAACATTCCAGCCAATACAAAACACCAGCACAGACGCTACCAGACATCTTCAAGCAGAGAAAATCTATAATACCTGGAGAAATCTGTCTGTTAGCATTCCCATTCATCTCAAAGGCACTTTCTCTGCTGGTACGGACTCAAGTATTTGGTTTAAATTCTGCCTTTTTTTGGCTGTGACGTCAAAGGCAGCAAGGAAAAACTCTTTACTCACTTCCACACACAAACAAAAAAAATATCCACTGGCAAAACGTTTACTATGTACGGAGCCCCGCACATGACATGCAAGAAAAATTAAATAAATTGTTCGCACAATTTACTCATTTGTTCCCTCAATGTACAAAAACGTGCACACGATATATTTAGTTCCCTCGATTTGGTAAATTGTGCACACAATTTACTAATTTGTTTTCTCGATTTATAAATAGTGTGCACGATTTAGCAAATCGAGGGAACGGATTAGTAAACCTTGCGCACAATTTATAAATCGAGGGAACGGAATAGTAAACCATGCATACGATTTAGCCTACAATTTTTTTCCTGCATACCATGTGCGGGGTTCTGTAACTATGTTATAATGACAACTTTTTTTATTGTTTTATGTTGCTCCTTCTTTTGTCATTTGGAGCTAGACAGCATTGCCTTTTATGTTATGTAAAAGTGCAGCTTGGACATTCTGCCGAACATTTTCTTTTGTGCTTCACAGAATAAAGAAAGTCTTATGGGGTTTGAAAATAATCATGGCAGACTTTTAATTTTTGAATAATCCTTTAAATTTCAAGGACGCACTCTCCTCATACTTCCCGAGAAACTTCTCCTTGGTGAGGATACCCAAGTGTGAGCTAATCATTAAAGTGGAAACATTTGCAGGACCTCTGGCTCGCATGCGTTCACCTTTCGCTCTGATAATCTAGCTGGGCACTAATTGATTACCTGCTGCGGCTAAAAGGCCCAGAAAGGTCAGAATTCGGCACCTCCGAAAGGACACGCGGGGTGGACGCCTCAGAAAGGTCACCGGCCTACCAGAGAGAAAATGGGAGATGAAGAGTGGGCAAGGATGGAGCCCAGGGGAAGCCTGGTGTGGCTAATTTTGGGGCAGACAGACAAAGGAGCGGTCTATATATAAGCACACAGGCACAGCCTATTGGCAGACGGAGCCGGTCTATCTCTCTGCCAGCTCAGTAATCCAGGTCAGAGTCCAGCAGGAGAGGTGCTCAAGAACACAGTCAGATTTGGCTCAGGGAAACCTCATATCCCCTTGCCAAAGTTGCAAGAGTCTATTTTTCAGGCATCTTTTGGTGTTTAGACTAGGAATGCTTCTCTTATAAACAATATTCTGTGGACGATAAACTAATAAAAGACTGTAGATATAAGTGTTCCAAGTTTTTAATTGCCCTCAGGGGCTTTATCTTCGCACGCAAGTGCGCACATGCACTCTTTGAATCCGATTCAAAATGGCAATTGTTTCTCGACACCGCTGCTCCTCCTAGAGGTGCTTGTACTCGCGGGACCAGCACGATTCAAAGGCTACAAATCAATTACTAGCTATTAAACACCGAAATTCATTTCTAAGGGATTCAGCCTCTTTTGGGGACAGTTCCTGCAGATTAATTACCTCTGGCTTGGTTTTAGCTGTGCCAGCATGTATCCTATCTGTCTCGCTCTCCTGCTCTTTTTAAGCTCCATCTCTTTCTTTCTCCGGCTCTATCTATCTCTCTCTCTCTAATTAAATCAGCTTGAGCTTCATTTTGTCAATTACCAGTCCCTCCAAACACCATCATCATCTCCCACAGCACTCATCAACAAACAGCGGACAGTCTCTCTTCTTTTCTTCCCTCCATCTGCTTTTACTGCCCGAAGAGCGAGGCTGTGAAGAAACCACACACATGGGGCACATCAACGGCTGCTTTTAGCTGACACACAACGAGCTCTCGTGGTCTGAATCCTGCCGGGTCTGAAAAGCAAAAGCAGTGTGACAGCCTTGTGTTTTGAGTATTTAAAGAGACAAGACCATTTCTGTAGGCCAGGAAAAAGAGCAAGACTAACGTGTTTCCGAAGGCCACAGGAAGATTAAATAATTGAACACTTGTTCCAGAAGAAAGGTGATAAAAGTGACTAGGGTATCGAAAAGTGTTTTCCTCTGTAAGCGTAAGATGTGACGGCCCTTTTTGTGGCAAGAAAGCACAGGCTGCGTTCTGACGGACTCAGTGAGTAGATAGCGTTGACCGCCTTTGATTTGCACACGACGGACACCTTGAATGACTGAACGGTTGCCTTTGTGGAGAGCAGTTCACCATGAGCGATCCCACAGGACAGCGTACCGCCTGTCAGGCTGATGAAGGAGCTGGAGGTAAAGAATGGAATACACCCGGAAAGGTGGATGGATGAAGAAAGAGATTTCAGAGGACCGTTGGGATACGAGCGATAAGGAAGAGAGCTGACTCTCAGCAGAAATGACAAACACACGGAAACACAAACAGTGCCGGTCAGTCACCTCTCCTCTGAGGTTTAATATTGTTCCATTTCACTGCATTGTACTCTTTTCCGATTTTTTTTTTAACTGTAAGCTGACTCCTGCTTTGCTTGCAACTTTTTCTTCTTTCTCTTTGTTAGCTTCATTCTCTCAGCAGGGTCGTAAGATACAGGTAGTCTTGCTGATGCCAGGATATTTGCCACATCATTGATGCTAATGGAGAGCGATATGGAGCTGTTGTCTCGCTTCTGCTCTTGCATACAGATGCACAAGCCACTAAAGCAAGATGCTGAGCGGAGTTTTTACGTGGCCATTTGAGTCAGTCACCTTTTTGATGGATGCTAGGTCATTCATTCTCTGCTAAACTCGTCAGGAAGTACAAACCCATAAAAAGGACACTTGAGAATGAGGACACTTTTCCAGTCGTTAGAGGCATAGTACTCCAAAAAAATAAAATTAAATAAAGAAAAAAATTCAATAAAATTATCATCATTTGCATACCCACAATGTCCTTCCTTCTTTGAAATACCAATTAAATGTTTTAAAGAATGGTGAGGCCCAAAATAAATGGACTCAAACATTCTTCAAAATATTGTCTGTAAGTCAGAAACATTTGCAACAACATGAGGGTGAGAAAATTACTTTCATTCTTAGGTGAACTCCCTTCAAGAGGAATTGTGTGTGTGTGTGTGTTATGAAACTCCAACTTCCGAGTGATTAGTGTTTTTCATTAGAATCTGTTTTTAGTGCTTTATTCAATGTATTCATTCATCAAGATGCGTCTCAGTTCAACAGCTGACATTAAGAATGCTTCTGCTCTGAAAAGATGCAACGCAGATGATTCTCATAGTCTCCAAACTTCATTAACTTATTCAGTCCATTATCACCAATGGTAAATGATATCAGTGCCAGGAATAGAAATTGAATTTTAGCTGTATGGGCTTCAGTGACTCCTTTAAACTCCATTCTGTGCGCATTGAGATTACCTTTATGAAGCCTCTGAGAATCCATTTACCCAAGGTCCCAGCACATTGGTTCATTCTCACTATCTCGGTGGTGTTTCCTGGTTTTGAATACGCTTTTATGTCCTTCTCCTCTGCGCATCGCTACGTTTTATATCTCCGGCTCCGTGTGCTTTCAAAACCACTCTTTCTCTTTGAAAAGCAAAACAGTTGGATGGGTTTATGGTCTCCACTGAAATAGAACCGCGCTAACGCGCATTCAGCAAGCCAGGGAAAGGGTGCTCACTTTATTAAAGTTATCAGTCATACTAAGGCAGCGTTACAGTCTTTTAAATAATGTACAAATTGATCTCATAGAGTTATTATCAGCCACTTTTGTACAAATGCCATCACACTTGCAGGCGGGCAGACATGCTTAACCGCATAAATCCATATGGAAGGAAAAAGTGCAAATGCTCAGTCTCTTGGCTCAGAGAATGAGAAATGTGGGGCTGCTATAAAACGGCAACAAAAAAAAAGTTCATGCATGCATAGAAATCCACCACAAATACAGACGTACGCGCATATCCTTACCGCTTTGAGACAGCAGAATGATGGTGTGTAATTATTTTTTCAATGGTGGACCATGTGTTTATCAGAATGTTAATGTTCGCATAATAACAGGCTCTGCCGCACGGCTGAGAATGTCAAGCCTGTCCGGCTGTCAATCACTGCTCAAAATAGCAGGGCAAATAAGCATGCGCTGCTGTCACGGCAACTGACAGACAGAATTCGCGGCAGCCTTTAAGCTGACAAATATCAGGGCCGTGCACGGGAGGAACTATTCTATCAAGGAAAAAACAGAAAGAGTGTGGCCATTCCATTCCTAGTGAGAGAATGAGAGACCACGGGGCCTTCTGATACAACTCGCAAGTTAGACTAGATGGTGAAAGGCTGTGAGAGGGAGAAAGAAAAGAAAGTGTGACAGCATGATAAAAAGTGAGACTGTAAGATAGCTTACAATTAAGTTTTACATAACGCACTTCTGATTGGTCTTCACTTTGCCATAAATAACAACTGAAAGTTGCTTGGGAGGAAACAACCCGCTTCGTTTCTAGCATATCATCTGAATGTTCTCTGAGTGTCTCACTGAAGCTGGCGTGGAGTTGGAAGAGCGGTCAGGCAGATTGCTAGTCATGGTGGGAAGGGAGAGCGTGTGAAATTTGTGTGGAGCTGGTTTCCTGCTCTATAAGCATGCAACTTGACAGCGATTATGTCCTAAATGTGGGCCATTTGCATGTCATAGCTGGTGTAAGCTAGTCAGTCAACTGGTCTCCCAGCATGACCAGTCGAACAAACCAAACTCAACAAGCCACAGCCCCACCAAGCACTACTGCAGAGCTGTAAAGCTTCAGTTGTCTAACTAAATACTGAACAGCATAGTATTATAAACTGACCAGATGTGACATGATGCAACTAAACCTCTCTTCTGTGTTTTTGTTTTTGCTAGTCAATCCTGTGATGTGCAAAATAACATTTTGTTAATAACTTAGAATCTATTTCCACAGTATCCCCTTCCATTGTGAAATTATTGGTATAAAACAGGGGTGCCTAATTCTCTACCTGGAGATATACCTAACTGCAGACGTCAGTTCCAGCCCTGCTGCAACACGACTGTCTGTAATTATCAAGTTCTCCTGAAGATCTTAATTAGCTGGTTCAGGTGTGTTTGATCGGAGTTGAAGCTGAACTTTGCAGGACGGTAGATCTCCAGGAACAGGACTGGGCACCCCTGGTCAAAAAGAGTGGTGTCCAGACGTGTTCTTGGAGGGCCAATGTCCTCCAACCTTAATTAAACACACCCCTGAATCAAGTAAGGTCTTCAGACTCACTAGAAACACTAGAAGCCCATTTAACCAGTCTGTATAACTAAACTTTTTTTTCCCAACAATTTTTATATAGCATATACATAGAACAACACCATATAAAGTTACCAGGCCAATACCCCTCATGCAATATGGTGTGAAGATTCTTGGCCAAGGGCACAATTATGTTTTTGCAGTCTTTTAGTTATCTCTTGAGATCTTTACCCTATACCACTGTGGCATGGCATCATCATGAGTAGAAAGACATGAAAGAGTTAACAAAGAAATTTGAAGGTATATTTATGCTTGCCAGCACCTCACATTATGTGGTCTTCACTAAACCTCACACCCCATAGCGACACCCCCACCCCACACACTGTCTGCCGCCTCTTGTCTGTAATCAGATGTAACCCCTCGGATGTCATCTGCTTTTCTTTAATAAAAGGCCGTAAGCTGATTATCACCACCCCAAATGCTGACTTCACTTTGCTGAGCAGTTTTGGCTTTTTACTCTTTCTGGTCTTTTCCAGGATCCGTATTTCACCATTTATCTCCCAAGATTCCTGGCTGGATCTGGTTCAAGGTGCTTGAGAAAAACAGGCACGGACTGCACTCCTTTACATGCTATACATTAAAGCACTTCTTTTCCAGAGAGGGATGAAATTCCTTTTTCAAGAGGCTTGTCCACACCAAGCCTTCCTGAAATCCATCCCATTTTCTGTCTTTTCTTTATTCGTTACAGCTTTTTTCTTCCTCCCTCAGGGTCATTTCAAAAATGGGTTAGGGTCAGACTGGGGTCATTTTCATTCCACTTATTGCAAAGTATATTGGCTTCGTGCCACACAATGTTGTGTCTCAAGTCCTAGTAATTACTTTGAAGTTGGAAATAGCTTGACGTGTTAAGAGCGTTCGCTGGCCTGCTACATTAGAAATGGGGAAAACTGGCAGATACAGGTTGAGGTATCACATGCACCACTTACACCCTGAACCAAGATTCGTCTTTAACACTTATTTGATTGTGACAGAGGAACTGAGACTTAGAGCTTGTATGCTGTTACCGCCTTCAGTAGATTGCAGTGACGCCTAAGATGGCTTTTTCATACAGCTTTTCCACACTTTGTTAGCAATGATTAGGGGAACAGCATCCAGATTAAGTAACCTGCTTGCTGTGAGACTGTAGCAGTGCGCACTGGTATTCGTCTGAACTTTAACTAGAGGCAAAATGTATTGCTAAGAGGTTACTCTTTCATAGCACAGGAGACTAAATGGAATCATGTTGCTCTGAAAATTCCTCAGAGAAATAAAAATAGAAAAATATAAGGCCTTGAACGCACATACTGCTCAAAAATGTATTTCTCAACTGCACTGCAAGGAGGCATTCAAAAACTGCTAGAAGCAGCACAGTGGAATGGTCTTGAAAGTAAGTCTTGAAAAATTTGAACTTGAACCTGAACATTTGAATTTGTTTTTTGCTTGACATATTAAAAAATAGGTTATTGTGATAAAAAAAAAATCACTAAAATGTCAAAGACGACCATTTTTGCATGTTTAGGTGCTCCTTATTTGCATTGGATCAAACTATTGTCCAAATGCTTACATTTCACCATTCTGCAACAATGGAGCTATACAATTAGTGTGAGCATCTCAGATTGTTTGCTATTTTCAAAATTATCAGAAGTAATAATTAATAGACTATATGTTTGCATTCATACTGAATATATATATATATATATATATATGCAAATCTAAGCTAATCTTTGTGAGAAACAGTTTGTGAAATATTTTCTGAAATTATAGAGTAAACACATGAGATTGCTAGGGCTTTTTTTTTTTTTAAGAATATTTTCTCCATTTAATATGATTGCCATATAAACTGTAGGACAGGGCTATTCAGTTCTCTTCCTGGAGGGCCATGACCCGCAGTTCTAACCCTAATCAAACAGACCTGCTTGCAATAATCAAGTAAGAAGACCTTGATTAGTTGGTACTGATGTGTGCAATTAGGGTTGGAACTAAACTCTCTGGGTTGCGACCCTTTCTGGAACATAATTGAACAGCTCTGCTCTATGACAAGGGTGTCCAAGCCAATTCCAATTCTTTCTTCAAGAGCAAAGGTGTCCAGTCTTGCTCCTGGAGGACCACCATTCTTCAGAGTTTAGTTCTAGCCCTAATTAAGCATACCTGAACCTCTCCTGTTGGAGCATATCAAAACTGAACTCTACAGGATGGTGTTCCTCCAGGAGCAGGTTGGGACATCTTTGCTCTAGGACAGGGGTTCTCAAACCCGTCTTGGAGGACCCCTAGCTCTGCACATTTTGTATGTCTCCCTTATCAGACACACCAATTCATGTCTTGCAGTCTCTACTAATGAGCTGATGAGTTGAATCAGGTGTGTTAGATAAGGGAGACATACAAAATGTGCAGGGCTAGGGGTCCTCCAGGACAGGGTTGAGAACCACTGCTCTAGGAGAAAGAATTTGAATTAAAGAGATCTCATTTGTGATTTCTCTTTCCTATGCCGATCCAGTCAGGGGCATTGGAGATTCTCCCGTTGTCTTCTATCATTTCTATCTGAACTCACAGTCACTTAGGGGCAGAGAGAGAACAGATACCCTTAATGTTGATTTAAAAAGGAGAGCAATTTCACCTCTGTCAGTTCTTGAGCTCGCAACGACTTTGGGGTCTCCGGTACGATCACAGTAAATCTTTAAACAGAGGTGTCACCTGCACAGATTTAAAGGAATTAATGGGTAACCTGGGGTGCTGTGTTTGCGCCCTTAAACACTCACACACACACACACAATGTTGAAGGAGGTTAACCAAGCACATAGGACTTGCAATAATCGATTTCTAATTTCATGCTGAGCGCCTCAGTTTAATCTGTGCAGAAGAGAGAGAGAGAGAGACCTTTTTCATCAGCTGTCTGGCAGATTGGGAAGGTGGAGAGAGCTGTATGAAAGGAACAGAGAAAAACTGTGAATCTATACCTCCTAATTTTAAATATTGAGTAACGTATAGCTATGGCGCTAATGTATGATGTTCTGTTTGAATGTTTAGCAGGTGAAGCAGAACGATATATCCCATTAGGCAGCACAAGACTGTTCATTACAGTCTAATTACTGTTCACCTGCCAAACCGTCAGAATAACAAACTCAGGGCCGAAGCGGTGAGGCTGTTCATGCATTTTGTAGACTGAAGGTTCAACAAGGTTTCCTGTTTGACAGAGAGAGGTTCGACAGAGCAGATCGCATGTGGGAAAAAAATGTAGGAATGGATCCATTTGTCCATCCTCTAGCACTATCTTTGATATACACACTCTGCTTTTAGGAAATAATTCTCTCTCTCTCTCTCTCTCTGAAGTTGAGCGAGTAAGAAGGAATCAAAGAGTTCACAGCATGCTGGACCACAGACCGACTTTATTACCTGTACAAAGCACAGAAACACGGCACGGCTCCTCATGAAACAATTCATGTGCATGTGCGTGTGTCTAAACATGTGAGTTTCAGTCAGCTGCCAATTGCCCTTTCCCAGTGTAGCGGTGCTGCTCTCGTGCCTTAACTCAACTGGAGCTTGGATCGGCAAGCGCTCTCATAAATGTACCGAGTTTTCACTAACTTGAGAGCCAAGCAATGATGTACAAGTAATTTACTTTGAGGGTACACAACCTGCTTTCAAATAAATAGCAATTAATGGTCTTAGCCTTACAAAAAGCATGATGTAGAAGTACTTTGAATTAGTATCTTTGTGCAACATTGGGCTACTTTTGATATGACATTCAGAAGTTATAATGACTAGCAATCAATGTATGCATACAATCTTTTTGGTGTACTTCTGACATATTGCTTCCTTATTCAAGACCAAAACCATTATTTCCCTGACCAAAACTGCCTTTTCTATGCTCCAGAATTGGCTCCGGCTCTCAGAGCCAACAATTTGTTCTGTGAACCTGAGTCATGATTCATCTGCACCAGTACGCATTTTAGGGTGACTTGAAAGCTACTTGTAAGAGCCGAGGTACTGACCCAGATAAATAATGGCTTCAAAGATACTCTGTGATAGCAGGGTTTGTGTGCATGCTTTCTGACGGTATAAGATTAGAAAGAAGCACATTAGAGTGTCCTCTGACATGACCTCCATTAGCTTCCTGTTTCAAACCAGCTCCCCCACCCCCACACACACACACATACATACATACGCCCTTCCTTTCATTCACCGATAGGCTGACTAATCATGCGCCTCAATCCAGTGAAAACAATCGGTGTCTTAATTGAGAGCAGCAGTTACGCAGGAGAGCAGTGGAGAGTATCCCCTGAAAGCCAATCTGCTGGATGTCTTTGTTATTTACCAAGTCATTTCTCTCATCATTAGGAATTTGTAAACAGATATCAGGGCAAATGTAATCTCTTGTGCTGTTCAATCTTTGCTGGCGAGCAAATGTAGAAGAGACTAGTGAGGCACATGCAACCTGGATCTACTGATGCTAACAGTGTTGTGGAGCATCTAACTAGAAGTAGCAACACGGATACTTTACTACATTTCAAAATAATTTAGCTTTTTTTCAGCTATGGAAAAGAGCATTCACACATGGGAAAGAATTTTAAAAAAAAATCTCTGATCAAATAAATTTAAGTAAAATCCACTTTTTCATGTAAATCCCTGAATTTAATAAAATGAAATATTTAGTTAACAGTAGCTGGTTATCACAATTTTTGACTACTACTTATTTACTTATTGAGTTTTTTTATTATTATGTTTTATATTTAGCTTAAAATTAACTTTATTTTTAATAGTTAAGAATGTATTTACATATAAATTATTATTTTACTGTATAATGAATTAATTTAGACATTGTGTGCCAGATAAATCCTTTAAATAAATAATCAAATAAAATATTCTAATTCTACACTTGCAAACATATTTTTACCATGGCCAAGTGTACAATTTCTGTGCCACTAGTGACACCAAACAGAATTCCCAAAAATAATGATGGCTGTTTTCACAAAAGTTTCAAACAGTTGCCCCTGTCTGGCATTGGTTGGACTAATCAAATAATCCAAGCTCACAGCATTATTTGAGCCAATGGTTATTCCGTTGGGTGCCACTAGTGGTGCAGAAATTACACGGTTTTCTAATGTTATCACATTGGACTTACTGACGTTCCTTACACAGCCTATTTGTTTTTGGAACTGATTGATCATAAGCGTCATTGTTCTTTTTGAGTGAATATTGCCTAAATTATCCACAAATAATGCTCAAAGGCTCAAAATTAAAGGATTTTCAGTACAGCACAAAGGTTGTAGTAGCTACATGGCATTTGCCATTTGTAGTGTAGCTTCATTTTTAAGTGGGTAACTTGACTCTTTTTGAACTACTTTAGTATTTGTGAGTAGCCTGCCAAACTACAGTTTCCTGAACACTGCCTGTCAGACCACTTGACTACTCCAATGAAGATGTGGACAGGCGCTGTATGAGATGTCTTTACCAACTGTACAGGCTCTCTGTGTACCTGCGCTGTGGTTTTTACAACAGCCTGAAGCGCAGAGATCTGCAGAGCACGTTTCCTGTTGTGGTTGTGATGAGCACCTTAAAACACAATTCCCTGAGAGGCTGATGAACAGGTTATCAAGCCTGTTGACCTTGTTTAATTGAATGATAATTAACTGTAATGAGTAATCAAAGGGTCCACCCACTCGCTAATGAGGCACATGCAATGTGCAAGGAGGTTAAATTATACATCTCGCCAACGCACACCTCTCTGATGAGGCTGACGCTGCCTCTAATGGTGGTCCCAGCCCCCCAGAAAGAGACAAAGCAGAGAGCAGCGTAGTAATTAGCAAAGCCTAATGCAAATGATTTCTGAAATGACAAGCCACAGAACAGTAACAATGTGTCTAGAGAAGATGAAACAACAATGCAGTTCTTCAGGATAGTTCACAAAAAAAATTGGGTTTCATTTATTCACCCTCAATTCCATAGACAACATAAGAGATGTCAAGCAGAAGTGAATGATTAATTGTAATTGTGTTCTTCACACATAGCTGTCAAACTGATTCAGAAGATTTGGAAAACAGTGCACAGATCAGTACATTAGTATTTATTTATTTATTTTTTTTTGGAGTTTGAAAGATGCTGGTTACCATTCACTTTTATTTTATGGAAAAGGGCAGCTTGGACGTTCTTCAAAACATCTCCTTTTGTGTCCCATGGAAGAAAAACAAAGTAATGCTGGTTTGGAACAACATGGAGGTGCATTGAGTGTGTGTGTTTTTTTTTTTGTCTTTTTTTGGTACATTTGTGCTAAATTTTGTCATTTTCAGAGCTTGAAAGATTATGGTTACCATTCACTTTTATTGTATGGAAAATGGCAGTTTGAGCATTCTTCAAAACATCTCCTTTTGTGTTCCATGGAAGAAAAACAAAGTCATCCTGTTTTGGAACAACATGAGGGAGAATGGGCTATTTTTTATAGTAAATCTGTGCTCATTTTTGTCATTTTCAGAGCTTGAAAGACACTGGTTACCATTTACTTTAACTGTATGGAAAAGGGCAGCATGAACATTCTTTAAAACATCTCCTTTTGTGTTCCATGGAAGACAAATAAAGTCATACTAGTTTAGAACAACATAAGGGTGAGTATATAATGATATCATTTTCATTTTTTTGGATTAATTATTTCTTAAATTTATATTTTAGAACTTCGTTTTTAATGACAGTCACAGAAAAAAGAAGAAAGGACTTAGAAATTAAACAATTTGCGAAACTGTGTCTCCTACATGTGCTAGCTGCTAGGCATAGGCACCAACAACGATGACTTTAATTGCCATTTTAAAGTATACGACTATTATTTAACCAACATGAATTACAAAACTATCTGAAACAAGTAATGAGTTTGTTTGAGGAATATTTCTTTATTATTATTTTTTAAATCCCTGATGGAAAAATCTCATCGAAACTTTTAAAAATGATAAGATCTGTCTTGGTGTTTCACCTCTGTGTGTGTTAAAGATGATAAGATGAAGGGAAATTGTGGATCAGCGGCGGACATTTGGAGAGTTTATCAGTCGGTCTGAGAGAGTTTGCTGATAGCTCTTAGGTCTCAAACGGCCATTAGCATTGAGAGTAGTGTTGGGTCAGCGATGATTTGTTACATACAACTACAGTGCTCTTCCAATCACACACACCCAACACAAAACACACATACACACACTCCAAATCTGCACTCAAATCTTTGAAAATGACTCCTTTTCACATAATACTCAGATAAGTACGCTGTCTCGCTCCAGTATCTGTCAAGTGTTATTACTGTCACTGCAATCCCATTTCCGACAGTGGATTCATTCGTTCTCCTCACTCAGCGATGACAGTCACTTAAACAGATGCCACTTCTTCCCTCCTACATCACACGGACATGTCTGTTGAGCGATGCGGCCTGCCCTGTCATCTCAGGACGGTACCTGGGGGGTATTTGCGGTGTAATCCTTTGATGGTCTTTTCAGGGATCTAGCACAATATCAGAGTATTAATTTCCACATAATCTCTGATGTACGATTACAGA
>NW_015648010.1:299237-303573 GCF_001515625.1 Sinocyclocheilus rhinocerous
ATGATGGACGATTATTTTTCCCAGATTGCTTGAAATCTCATCTTTTTCAAAAGCAAAACAAGTGTCGTGATCTGCATCGGTATTAAATATTTCAAGATCTTTGGATCAAAGTAGGGAAACTGTCCAACAAAAGTGAATTAAACATAGAAGGCAAGTTTTAGCTAATTGCAGTATTTTGCACAAGAGCATTTTGGGTCATACTGACGCAAGCCATCACTTTTAGTGTCCATTAAGCCACCCCGGAGAAAGAGCCGTAAACCCTCCCTCTCTCGCTTGTATACGTTTATTGGCAGAATTAGAGTTTGCCACCGTCAGCTCACTTCTAAAGTGCTGTTTCAGTCATATTTCCTTTGATACGCATATAAGAAGCAAGGTCTGCCATATAAATGTGGTCGAAAATCTCCTTACTCAAGGATTCATGCAGATTTAGCCATCTTTACCCTGCCTTCAAGACTCCTCTCTTGCAATGTTGTCTCCTCTGAAGATACATGTCTGCTATCTGATTAGTGAACGATTGAAAGCCGCCGGTTCCAGCCCTGCGCTCCATTCACGCTCAAAGCCTCTCATTCTCTCCAGCAGGGCTTACTAAAAAGCATTATAGCCTCTGCATTAGTCGGAGGCAGTTGAAAATAAAATAATGCATTTATCAGAGGGACGTTAGCACTTACGTTCATCCTCTCTTCCCATTTGTGGAGCCCAAGCTGCTTATCATAAAAAAGCCACACATAATCATTTGGCTGGGTATAACTACACCAGTAAATCCAGGCCAAAAATGCAGGCTGGGGCTCTGCCATCTTTTACATATAGCAGTTAAGTGGGTCTGATCCTTTCATCCAGCTCAGAGCGGTGGATGGGTTTAAGAGGGGGGCAGCATCTGGTCACATCAAACCCTGGACGGGAGATGACAAATAATAACTCGCTCTTGTTGATCTGTTTTTCAGATCGGTGTCAAAGAGCCTCGCTGTTTATGGTCATTTTAGTTGAGTATCGCTGTGTCTGTTTAGTGTTTAATCCCGTATTGTTATATGAAGGTCGTTTTGATGTAATTTGTTGTTTAACGGCCCTCAGCATTTAATTTCACAACTCCCATCTGCGAACTCAAGATGTACTGCGTGTTTTATTAGCATTTCCGTAAACTAAAAAATAAATGTGAAATAAATGATTTATGAAATGAACAGAACCCAAATAAAAAGGAGAACTAACAACAAATGTGACTGCGAAGTGAAATAATGTTGATAGTTAATTTTAGTTTTAACATTTGGTATGTTATAGTATGACGCTATGACTATTGTAATTAAAACTTAAAGGGTTACTCCACCCAAAATAAAAATGTTGTCATTAATCACTTACCCCCATGTCGTTCCAAACCCGTAAAAGCTTCATTCGTCTTCGGAACACAATTTAAGATATTTTGGATGAAAACTGGGAGGCTTGTGACTGTCCCATTGACTTCAACAATTCGTCTCCTCCGCATCACCGTAGCGGTATTTTGGAGAGTATCCACTGAACACAAAATGCGTATACTGTTCTACTTGTATGTGTCAGCCACACCACACGGATAGGCTGTTTTAGTTCAAATCAAAGCTCTCCAAAATACCGCTACGGTGATGCGGAGGAGACGAATTGTTGAATAAAGTCGTTATTTTTGTTTTCTTTGCATGCAAAAAGTATTCTCGTCGCTTCATAAAATTCTGATTGAACCACTGATGGCAGATGGACTATTTTGACGATGTCTTTCATACTTTTCTGGGCCTTGACAGTGTTATTTACTTGGCAGTCAATGGGACAGTCACAGCCTCCCGGTTTTCATCCAAAATATCTTAAATTGTGTTCCGAAGATGAACGAAGCTTTTACGGGTTTGGAACGACATGGGGGTAAGTGATTAATTACAACATTTTCATTTTGGGGTGGAGTAACCCTTTAAATAATAAAAAAAATAAAAATACTTGAAATAAACTAAAATATATTTAAGTTACATAATAAATTTAACTTTTTATTTTATTTTATTTATTTTTTATTTCAGCTAGTAGTCAAAGAAACCTTCTCTTTTCCATTGTTGACTTGATGTACTAAAATAATGAAAACATAAATGGAAATAAAAATGAATAAAAGTTACATAGACAATACATAAGTAAACAAACAAAGAAATAAATAATAGAAAAACTGTCAAAGGATTAATAATAAAATATAATAATAATTATAGCTTTTATTAATAAAATATAATAGTATCTCAGCTATATGAATTAGCACTGTATGCAACTTTACAACCTGTCTGCATTAAACATAAAAATGCTGCTATATTGCAATAACACTAGACTATGCTGATACATGTACTGTTGTTAATATGTTTTAAAATAAACCAGTTAGTCCTTAAATGGACTGTCAAACATATATTAATTGGGGTTTAAAGCAAAGCAAGTCATGTTCCAGATCTGTCTAAAATGGTTGTGTTTCAGTACGGCCCGGAGCGTGGATCTGAATTAAACTCTTGAAACTCCAGCTTGAAGGTGCGCAATGTGAGGAATTAAGTGCTATGTCAAAACATAAATTAATGTCCTTTTATAGGAGCATTAACGCTTCCCAATTCTCTCTCCAAGACAAACGCCCTAAGGATGAAAAGGAGAATCGGGACATCTGTAAACAAATGCGGCTGTGTTCTCGCACATTCCGTTAATCCCACTTAAGTTCAAACCTCTTGGGCTACTTCTGGTTTTTAAACCTGTTTTTAAAAAAAAAAAAAAACATAGGCTCCAGTCTCTTTTATTCTTCCGTCAAACATGAGGTGGATGAAATAAATGGTGGCTTGATTGTTTCGCTCGCCGCTGCTTTGTCAGGCAAGGACGAGTTCTTTATAAGAGCTTTATAAGACGTCATCTTCAACTTTGTTTTGCCCGAATGAGGAGGAGGCATTGTGATTCCATTTATTTTTTATTTTTTCACAGCTTTGAATCCCCCTGAGAACAATTACCCAGAATGCATAGATTTATTCTGCCCAACAGTCCATACTGAGAAGAAATGATGAACAGCATTCCTCTAGTATATTATGAGTCAAGGACAGGACCAATATTACTTCAGTGAGACAATCTAGATTAAAGACACATCTCTTTGGCCAAGCATTCAAATAATGCATATCATAATCTTGTACTGCAGTTATATCTGATCAAATGCACATTATTATTAGTTTGGGTTAAACAAATCAATTTTGCTTTGTTGGAACAGCAGCTACGCTAATTATGTCCCTATTTGTTTCTCTGTTTTTGCCACAGGATTGACATCCCGTGGTAACTAGGATTTACACAAGATTCAGTCTGGATCCAGAACACCTGAGAAAAGATGATGCCAACCCCTCAGAGGACCTCAGATGATGCCAACCCTGAAACAACCCACCAGATCCAGTCTGTATCCAGATCAGATGGTCACTACAGTCACCCGGATCCAGTACGTATTCAGACCAGATGGTGGATCAGCACCTAGAGAGGACCTCTACAGCCCTGAAAGACAGCGGAGACCAGGACAACTAGATGAACACCTATTACGTCTTAAATTGATTTTTCCGTACATTTCTGTCATATGTACATTAATTGACAGTCACCACTGATAAGCTACCACTAAATATTGTAGAAACTTAATTTGCTGTAAAGTTGCTTTGCAATGATTTGTATCGTGAAAAGCGCTGTACAAATAAACTTGACTTGACTTGACAATCCTTTGCTCAGAAAAAGCTTTTGCATTTGTCCCCGAGTCAACCTCCTTTCAACCAACTCAATTAATGAGCTTTAGAGTTCTTGACAAGCATTCTGTTGGGTATACATTAAACTATTATGTTTCTATACTGTCAAACCGATTTGAATAATAGATGCCATATGAATCCAAGATGACATTAAACAAACATGTTTGAAGTAAACTAGGAAACTCATGATGCAACAAGCCCTTTTTCATGCAGTGAAGGCAAAGAAAATCAATACTTTTACATCAGTCAGGTGTTAAAAGCTTGAACAAATAGTCTGTGCCCTTAGACCCAGCTGGTTAAAAGAAACCAGAATTACACAAAGGCACTGACTTACTGAGTTCCCAAATAAAAAGTACTAATTTGCTTGTTTAATCTAACACATTGCATGTGTGCTTTGTGGCTTTGTTATGCATGATTTACTAAGACTAATTGCACAAATAGCCTCACATGAAAATAAGTTGGATATACTCATTATAAAGGAGAAATACAAGGCAATTTTACCACATTAGCCATGTCGTTCATTTTTTACTCACTATATGTGTGTGTATTACAAATTTATAATGCATGCATTTGTGATGAATATATATACGTATATATATATATAT
>NW_015648010.1:303699-322255 GCF_001515625.1 Sinocyclocheilus rhinocerous
TTACCGTTTACATTGTATAATATTTTGAATTATATCCTGCTATCACTTGCGAGGTGTGTTATTTTTGCATTTGGAATTGCATTTTATTTTATTTTATTTTATTTTATTTCATAATTTTTCGTGCATGCTATTAAGTTTGCATGTTTTTAAACATGCAAACCTTTAATAAATGTGTGTCTAACAGCTTAAATAATGACCATTTTACTGAACTGTTCTTTGCTAGATTTAATTAATTGCAGGCAAAAAAACAAATAGTTATATTTTGCAACAAACTCTCAAAATGGATCCGACTGCTTCAGTGAACAAATGAATCTATGTAAACAAGAGCAGTCGATGAAAAGGGCTTCTGGTGGAGAAAATGAAGGACCGGGCATACAAAGCATTCCCTGAGAGCCTCTCACACATGCAAAACTCCATAGTCTTGGCCTAGAGCTGCCCGCCAGGCCATCAAACTGCCTCCAGGTCCCTGGAGAAACTACAAAGAGATCCAACTGTGAAAAGATTTGGCTTGAGTGTTTCTAGCGAGAAGAAAGTCTCACTTAAAAAATGGCATTTTGGAAGGGGAGGGTCTGACGCTATTCAGCTGACGCCGAGTACGTCAAAGACTTGTATTGTGTGGCTGTAACAAAAAGACAAACAAACAAGAGAGAAACAACAGTGAAGTCTGATGCTAAGATACCAGAGGACCAGGCAAAGGTGAAGGCAACATTTTTTGTTGTCCTTGAAATCAATCTCCAGGCTTCTGCCTCAAACCTCTCTGCTGGTGCAGAGCCAAAGAAAATTGCTTTTTCTCTTCCATTTTCTCAGGTTTTAGAGGGTTATTTTGTAAACTGGGTGGAGTGGAGAAGGTTGGTCATTGACCTTACCCTCGGTCACAACAGCCCACAGTAGGCTCTGGTTAATAATAAGATGGGGGTCTTGTTCGCTGATTGGATTCATCAGTCTGGTGTCCTGAAGCATTTCTCTTATTCTGATCTCCCATCCAATCCGAAGCAACAGCACCAGCAGAAAGAATCCCTGAGAGAACCCCTCCGTGACTGAATTAGATCTTACACGTTTCATTTGAAAGGAATGCCTTCCACATTCATTTAGGGAGTCTGACAGGGAATCAAACTAAATTGAATTCTTGAGGTGCCATTTGAAGTCAAACTGAATTGAACTCCTCAGTTTCAAGTCGAAATGGATCTGTTGAATTGATCGGGATGAATTGATTGATTAGTGGGTGACTCACTAAATCAAACACTTGGTCATATTTTAACTATACATATGCTGAAAACCTGCATGAGACCATTCCAGAGACACTGGCGGTATTTATAGAGGATTTGTTGACCAATGATTTTTTTTTGTCCATTTGTTCATTTGTAAATAATAAAAATAAAGACTATTTATTTATTTATTTATTTATTTATATTTGTATGTTTGTATGTATGTATGTATTTATTTGTTTATTTGTTTGTTTGTTTGTTTATTGATAAATAATAGTAATTGTTTATAATTTACAATACATTATAAATAATAATACAAACATATTTATTTATTTATTTATTATAAATAAAACAATACATTAAAATCTATAGTATGTTATAATTAATACTATTAATCATATATATTTATACATAATATTATGTATGTATGTACATTTGTTTGTTTTACAAGAAGACCCTATTTCAGGTATTTACTTTCTACTTCCAAATTTCTCATTTAATTCAATATGGTACTTGCCAGTTCTTTGTAATTATTTGTGAAATTTACTAGTCATTTCTGAGTGATACTTGTTTATACATTGTTTATGCACCCCCCCCTCCCCTCCCCTCAGTGTAACAGTTAGTATTCAACAGTGACACTCATCTTACTGACTGTTGGTAATGGTTATCATAATTCACCCTACGTTGTTAGTTCAATATCCTATTTACAACAGATTACAAATCATCAACTAACAACATGCTTGAAGGGGTTTGTGATCCCATATATAATCTAATCAACACGGGACGACCTGCGTCAGACTCACGTTGCATCGAGGGGTGTCGAAGGTAATGCGATAACGGTCTTTGAGGTTCTGGTGGGCTGGATGAGTGGGATTTGGGTTAAGTGCTGGAGTACGTGGTGGAGGTGTTGTGGGGGTGCTCTTCAGTAATGGTTGGTGTATGGATTATGACGGCCTGCCACAGATTGTGGGGATTATGGGATTGATGGTTGTCTTGCGCGTGGATGGCACGGGAGATTGAGAGCAGATGGCTGTGATTTGAGTGTGATTATCCCTCTGCATTGTCACTGATCTTCGTCATCCCGTTTCATTTCCCCGGGATGGCTTGTTCATCTCGGACACTGAATCAAACCCCAATCCCCCCGCGACCCAGCCAGCTGATGGGAACCATTGCGCTTGGCCATCTCCTTTTGTCTCTTTCTGTCTGTCACACATTTTCTTCCCTCTCTGGTCTCCACAAATTCCTCGCCTGTAATAGTTATGTCCTGTATTTTATTCTTCTTTAGGCTTACGTTAAGTCCTTGTTGTATTATCCAAAGGTCATGTCCTTTAATACTTGCCAGTCTCACTTCTCTCAAATAATGGGAACAATTTGGGATAAATACAGGACACCTAGATGTTTTTTTTTCTGGTCTGGTCAAGAGTTAATAAATGGGTCTGTCACACACAATATTGCACCCCAAGGTCACACAATGCCTCCAAACTGATCCTGGAGCAGCAGCTATTGGCTGCTTTTTCTCTGGGTTGAGATAAACACCTAATACGTTTGTATATCACTGTATGCACACATTTTATCATCCTACATGCCATTGCTGGTGAATATATTTGTTCGCAGAAAGACTTTGATGATTTAGAAATTACATTACAGAGAGTTATGTATGGATAATGTTATGTTGCAGTATGTTTACTGTGCATAGGTAGGGTTGTGCACTTCTCTCAGGGGCGGCTGCAGAAACACAAAGGAAACAAAAACTATTATCATGGGTCTATATCACAGCAGCTGCTTTCTTTCTTTCTTTCTTTCTTTTCTTCTATCCGTTCTAATTAAAATTCAGTCATTGTAATCTGTGCACAGTTTCATTACTTTTTCCATGTCTTGCCTTAAAACTGCATGCCAACAATTTCAAATTTTTGCAATGCATATCAAAACATATGTGCTTTTTTTCTATCCCAGGTCTTTAAAATTTCCACTGAAAACTTAAAACATTGAAATCATCCAGCCAGAATTCTATGTTTCCCCAATTTAATTTATTTATTTATGTTTATTTATTTATGTGTTTATTTGTGTATTTATTTATTTATTTATTCACATTTTGAAACGTTGGCTATGTTAGGGTACACAGTGTGCCTATTGACTCCTCCCACAGTTAAAACAAGGCTAATCTGCTCTCTGTCCTTGCTATATATGGCTTCTGTTAATCTCTTTTTAAAAGCTCTGTGAGGTTAACTGGAAAGCTACAGGGTAGACACCTCGAAAATAAAGTGTTAAAACCGACAGAAATCCATAGAATTTCTTTCAGCTTGTAAACTCGCAGCAGATGGCTAATGGACAAGTACAGGTCAGCGGGTGCCATCAACAGCATCTCGAAACTCATCAGGGAACACTGTTTACTTAATGATCACCAGAAATGATCCCTAATGATCGCTAGAAAGCAGTGTCGGAGGCTGCATTTGAACATTAACACCAAATATAGTGGGAAATGTTAATCGCATCTTATAAACACATCTTATAAGCTGATGCTCATGAAATCGTGCTTATTTAAACTGGTTAATTAACAGACAATATGAGTGAGCCGATATGCTATCCCTACTGACAGGAAACATTGATTGTGTGTAGTGTGTGACGAATACCACATAAACTCATTCTGACATGTTGGACACATTGTTTACCGACACGCTATACAGTCCCTCAGTTTGAAAACCATGACATGTGGAAAGTAAATAGATTTTTCCAGTGTCTGACACAGAATGACAGACCACAAACAAGCTCAACTTCGCTGCATACTCAGCCCCGGCTCTGCTTCGCTTCTCTGATCTAGAGATTCAAGCGCAGGACAGAGCTGCAGTGACACTTGTGTGATTGATGCGTGGACCATCGCCTTGACAGGCAGCTCCATACAGGCCAGCGTTCACTGTTGTGTGTGCTTGTATGAGTTTGTCTGTGTGCTCGTGATAAAATTAGATTATAACCTGTCTCTGACAGGCCGGAGGTACGTCAAGTCAAGTCAAGTCACCTTTATTTATATAGCGCTTTTAACAATACAGATTGTGTCAAAGCAACTGAACAGCATTAATTAGGAAAATAGTGTGTCAATAATGCAAAATGACAATAGTAAACACTAATTTTCCAGTTAAAGACAGTTCATCATTGAATTCAGTGATGTCATCATCCAGCTCAGTTCAGTTTAAATAGTATATTTGCAATCAAGTCAACGATATCGCTAGAAATGAAGTGTCCCCAACTAAGCAAGCCAGAGGCGACAGCGGCAAGGAACCAAAACTCCATCGGTGACAGAATGGAGGTGGGCTCTTGTGATAAATCGATGGAGCTGAATGATTCGACGTATCAGTAATAACAGGTCAGAAAGAAGATGCCGTGTTGTGATTGGAGGATGGAGTAACATTGTGTTGCTAGAAATGTGTTTCTCTCTTGTAAAAAAAAATGGCAGTATGGATTGGTTTGATGATACAATTATTATTATTATTATTTTGTTTGTTTGTTTGTTTTTTTTGTAGATATGCTTTTTTGTTTTCGATTGTTCAATTAACAATTAAACTCCGCACACCTGACGACAATAGATAGGTGCGTAGGAGGCAAAGACCAACCAGGTCAAAAAACTAAAAAGCAAAATATCAAAATATTTATTGACTACGTTTCGGTCGCATGACCTTCATCAGGAATTGTTTTGGGAATTGTTTTCCCAAATATAAATATAATTCCATAAATATTTTGATATTTTTTTGAATAGATAGTGTGCGGGATTTGTTTTTTGCTTTTTGTTTTTGGTTGTAAAATTTGTATTGTTACATCTTAACAATATACTGTATATAGGACTATAAAAAAAAAAAAACTTAGGTGCACTTAAAGATAAACACTTTCATGACTGTTTCTCAATACATTTAAGTGCACTTTTAAAAACTGCATTTTGTAATAATAATAATGCCTTTTTACTATAAACTCTCTCTCTCTCTCTCTCTCTCTCTCTATATATATATATATATATATAACACTCTAAATTGCATTTAACAATTTTTAACTATTATAAATTTTCATTTAATTATAAATATCATGCAATTAAATGTTTGAAAACATTACATTCAGTTCACACTCAAATTCATAACGTGCATTTTTTTTTTTTTACATAACACGTTCTCTTTTTAAAGTATGTTAAAGTGTACTTCTATTTCACAAGGGCTATGCTAGATTTATTTGATTACCTTTCTGCTACTACCTCTTTGACCGTCTTTGCCATTGTGCGTTCCTGGCATGACAAGGCTACCTATCATTTAGAGCAAAACACCATTTTACTGTTCCTTTATGAAGGCAATATTTTTTTTCACTTCTTACACCTCATACCAAATTAGACAAATCAGGCCTGTTTATCAAGTGAATATGCAAAAAAAATACTTTTAATTCTTCTCGAGACAGATGTGCTTTCATCTATTTAAACAAAAGCTGAAATTTCCAGTCAGGCATCTGAGTAAACTCTCTTATCCGAAGGACAATATTAAACAAAGATGAGCATTAGTCATCTGACATATGGCTTGTGAATGACTCATTGCGAGTGCACACAGATACATGATTTTTTTACATTTACTTCAGCACTCTGAGAAAAAAGAAAAAAAAAATAGTATTTGTTCATGTATTTTGTATTATTCACATGCATTGCTTCATTGTCGTTGTGCATGTTTTGAGTCCCATATAAGTGAAATGTTGTAAATAGTCCTTTTAAAGCAGTCAAATCCTCATAATTGGTCTCATGTTGGTCAGTTTACAGCAGTAGAGTTCAGTGTTTATTCACAGGGCAACCTATAATAAGCTCAAATATCACAGAGGTGGCGTCTCCTCGGTGTCTTGTGTCCTCCGGTGACCCTGCTGTTGACTGCTGGCTCCCTCTTCAACACCAACAACACAAACAAACACATTTAGATGTCACTGACCTTATTTCAACTTCCCAGCATCATCTCTGGTCACCGTGACACAGATACCCAGCCTCGAGGTATATTCCCTGACCCTGGCTACGGCACTGGACTTGATGCTCACTGCTAGTTACAAGCCTTCGGAAGCATTTTGTTCGAGGGTTATAAAGAAGTTGTCACTGAAGGCCTTTAGAGAGAATAAGACAGAAAGTGGTGATATCTGTCCCCCTGAAGACTAAACCTGCGCTGAAGAGTTTACCAATCATTGCTTGCTTTGTAGGTGCGTCGGCAGAGTATGTGTGCATGCCAGATCAGATATAAAATGTACATAGAAATTCCATATTCCATTTTTCGAGCTCCCACTCATTCTCTCTGCCAGCAGATTTGTCCAATGGGTCATTACTTATCATGTTAAGTACACCAGAATGCTGAATGAAGTGTAAAAATAGCATTATTTTCATAGGAACCCAAAGGAAACTTTTATTTGTTCACGATTGGAGCTTGTTTAGTATTATTTCTGTTCAAAATAAGCACAGATGTGTTTGTTATCATAGACGTCGCTTTTGATTGAAGACTTTGGCATCTGAGCACAGTTTGAGACGTAGTTGAGCTCTCATATGAAACATATGAGATACGTGATGCTCTTTTGATGAAAAATCTGAGAAGCACAAAATGTCTCCGTTTGGTCTCTGTTTAATCTCATTGCAGATTAGGAGAAAGAAACATCTAATTTTAGACACAAATTCAGGAGACAAACATGAGATTGTTGGCGGTATTTTCTCTCATGACAAGCAGAAAACTACAGAATGTCTCGATTTGGTCTCAATTGCTCATTAGGAGAAATAACAGACATTAAACCATCTTATCTGAGATCTTTGTTTTATATGGGAAGTTCTGATTGGTTCAACAAAGAGACACACAATAAATGTCTCTCTGATAACTAGAAAAACCTGAGCGCAGTTTGAGGCATAGACGAGACTTTCTCTAAAACACTGAAGGAGACAAACATGATCATTTGCCTTTCATGAGAAAAATCTGAAAAGCAGCAGAATCCGTGTACTCTTGATGTAATCTCACTGCTGTCTGGGAGAAACAATTGAGACATTAAATAGATCTGATTTGAGATGTCTCACCTCCTATGGGAAGCATTGTCATTCTATATATTTTATCCAATAAAGAGACAATAACTAAATGTGTCTCTACAGAGGAGAACAACTGATGAATGAGTTATGTATTTCTTTCTTTCTTTTTTATTTGTTTGTGTGTGCATGGTTATTAAATATTCATCCATTACTGCCTCTTGTCTCACACAAAGAATCCTGTATGAAGACAAAAGACACGTCTATTCTGATCTAAATGTATCGTGTTAACGTCAAAAGCCGGAGGAAATATTCACTATCAAAGTCGCACGAGTTCAACTTAAAACAGCTCAATTTGAATGCTTGCTGTGTGTGTCTGCCTCAAAGAATCTATCAAAGCGCTACTGTTCTTCAGAAAGGCTCAATTGTTCTACAACAACAGTCCCTATGTAATCGGTGACATTACCTGAAGCGATGACAAAGCATTGCTGCTCGGCTTCGTGAGTCCAAGATTTGAAAAATAAGTATTTTGATCTGTGCTCGAGGACATTAGCACCATCGCAAGCCTTGTTTCCAGCTTAATAACGTCACACTCAAGACTGGTTGACTATAGCTGGATTTTTCATACTAGTGTCTGCTGAGAAAAAAGAGTGTATGAATAATTTTCACTCAATTGCTAAGTTTCACACACAAAAACACATTGATTTTAACAAAAAATAAATAAAAAAAATACGGAATAGACAGAATGAAATAGTATTGTCTTGTAAAACATACTTCAATAAATGTATTTTATTTTATTTATTTTATTTTTTTAAACAATGATATTTGCTTGCAAGTAAAATACAAACCTATAAAACTGCTTTAGAAAAGTTTGATAGAAAATGCATTCATTCATTCATTCAGATTTATATAATTAACAATAATAGGTTAAACAAAGAAAACATAAAACATAACAAAACAAAACAAAACAAAAAAGGAAAGAAAAATCCACTATAAACCTAATACAATGTAAATTTTAGGTATATATTATTTTAATCAATTGCCAATTGCCAATAGCCAATTACTTAATTTCGGAAATGTTCTCTTTGTAGTATAGTATTTTATTTTTATTTTTTTCTCACACAGCATAAATAGCTCTTTATACATTAAACATATAAAATATGTAATAAAAAAAAAAAAGTTAAACTTAAAAAAATATATTATTTTTTTAACAGTTACCTTATGATGCATGTCGCTTCATAACTTGTACTATAATTTAGTAGAGCTTTAATCATCCTTCCATTTCTGGGAAGTGGCACACAGATCAGTCTTTAATGTTATCGGAAGTTTTGAAAGTGTCAGACGGCCGGCTGACAGCTGCGGGTGATAGTCTGGGTTGGGCAAGACAGACAAGACAGCGACAGACCGCCGAGGCCTCAGCAAGACCTCCTAGGACAGAAAGAAGTCCATATCTGTGTACTGACTCTGTGGTGTTGGTTTCATCCTTTTATCTCCCTTTCCGCGGTTGTTTTTTTCCATGTTTCGCCATATGCGTTCTGCGGTGTTGCACTGATTTGATTTCCCAGCTCTCCTTTTCTGCTCTGCGTGACTTAATCAGAATGACAGTGTCTCAGAGCCCCGGGAAAATCTCTCCCACTCTTTTCTTCTCTCCCTCACTCTGCAGGCTTACGCTGTCCGTGACAAACTCACAGTGGCACCTTTCCTCGTGTTGTGTTTCCACAGAGAGCCTTGTCATACACACTTCAACGTGTACAAACCCCGCTTCTGCTCCTTCACTCCCTCTCAATTTAACTTAGTATTTATGCAAACATAAGAACTGTTTCAGTTCAGAGGTGATTTTATTGGGACAATCTTCCACCATCAATAAAGATCTTGGGGTTCTTTTGAGACTAAAAAAGGCTCTTAGCACCGGAGAAGAGCAAACTGGTTGTTTTTCAGCCTGGAAGCTGCTGTTATGCTGCCTCAGTTCTTCAAGTAATTTCAATTCAAAAAGAGCGTCGTGAGACAGAAAACAGTGAGACAGTCCTGCTTTTCTTTCTGTATCAAAGCACTCGCCTGACAAAAGAAATTGAACTGAGACTTGCTGGGGTCTTTTGCATTCGCAGATGTTTCTCCTGAGGACAAAAAAGTACCCATTCATTTTACATGAATCACTTCTATAGTTTCAGAAGTCTTCGTCTCAAACTGTGCTCAAATTTGCCAAGACACAATCTGCAGTCAAATTTCAGTGATCTCAATATGAACTCCAATACTTTTCAAATTTATGTCGAGCGCACAACCCTGACGCAAGTCATACGAAAGGCTCAACACAGCAGTCTACATCTAAAGTGCAGTCACATGACACATTATCGCCCTTTTCAGTCTATAACACTGGTAAAATCACAAATAAGATCTCACTTGTTTTTCCCAGACAAAAGAAATTGAACTGAGACTTGCTGGGGTCTTTTGCATTCGCAGATGTTTCTCCTGAGGACAAAAAAGTACCCATTCATTTTACATGAATCACTTCTATAGTTTCAGAAGTCTTCGTCTCAAACTGTGCTCAAATTTGCCAAGACACAATCTGCAGTCAAATTTCAGTGATCTCAATATGAACTCCAATACTTTTCAAATTCTAGGTAAACATATGTGTCTGCACTGTAAAAAATGTCCATCTAATTCAACTTAAAAAATTAAAAAGATGATGCCTTATTTTTTTAAATATAACCAAATGTCATTTCAACTTAATATAAGTCTTATAACTTGAAAGAATGAAGTTGAAATTGGTTAAATTATTTTGATTAGTTGAAGTAATGGAAAAATATATGTTGCCATGACTTATTAATAACATACATGGATATACACATATATGGATACATATATGGATAGCAAATCACATGTGGATGGATGGATGGATGGATAGATAGATAGATAGATAGATAGATAGATAGGTCTTTCTATTTGTACATCTCAACCCTTTGGATCCATGATCTGTTGTTCCCAAACAGTATGAGTTCAATTACAAGCAGCTGCGCCGAAGTAAATGTAAGGTCATTAAATATTAAATCAGACCCCTGGAGACCCTTTAGTCATTCCATTTAGGTGGACAATAATTTGCGCCTAATTGTCCGGCGTTCACAGCTAAAGCGCTTGACCCTTCGATACTCTGGCAGCGAGCGACAGGTCTGGCAGCCGTATCTCTGGCCCGTTTCGCCCGCAGCCCCTCTCTCGTTCAATTAGAGACAACAATACTCACACCTGTCAGCCAGACAGCACGTTGGCCACCTCTCTTCCCATCCTTTCTCTCACATCTCTGGAGAAGCACAGGTTGCACATGTGGGGGTCCCTCTCCTCTTCTGACCTGTAAATACTGCAGGAGGTCTGGAGACTGATTCTGTCTGACAGCCCCTCTCTGACGTAATGTTTTCTGCCCTCCCTTTCACTGCCATCTCCCCTGCTCTCTTCCACTTGTCTAAGCATTTTAATGGCATATGCTCGCAGGCTTTCTCCAGCCGCAGTCATACTAGTGGAGCGTGCCTTCCTCTGAGCGAGGAGTGTTTGCGGAGGAAAGGAGAGGATGAGTTATGTGAACTGATTTTTGCTCCGTTTTCATTATAAGCAATGTCGGAACGAAAATGCATTTTCCTTGCACAAAGTGGGTAATTTGCCTCGGCGATAGCCGAGTCACTAACACCGGATCTATTTTATCCCTCGCTTCCCCATTCTGCTCCTCGTGCTATATTTCTCTTTCTCTTTCCCCCTCTCTTTGTCTTTTTCATCATGTTCATTCCTTTGCTGCTTGATCATTTCAGCTTTATCTTCCCAGAGTCTGTCTCACTGCGGTCTGTTGGACTAATTTATGAGGACCTGTTTTTTTTTTTTTTTTGATGGAACACTCTGCTTCTGTTGCGAAACCTAGTGTGCTGCCTACCTAGACTGCATTTTAAGATGCCATAGGTATGTATTAGATGCAAAGATTGATATTAAAAATAGGGAGACTAGTCTTCCTTCTTTCCACCCAGTTCTGAGATTGTATCATATGTACTGCATCATGAATCCCAGAATGCATAGTTATCAGTAAAAATAATAATAATATTGATAATAAAAATATGGCGATGAAAGACAGTTCACTTGTGTTTCTGTATATGGGAGAATCTCCAATGCGTAATATGGCGGCTCTAGTAAAGGAAGTCCCGCCTTCTAAATAAAAGAGCCAATGGTCAGTTGGTAAGGTCATTGCATTATCACAGCTACTGTTAGATAGAAACCCGAAACTCACTTGTAGGACCAACTTGAAATATATGCTTTTTTAAACACTGTTTGAGCATAAGAAACAACATTTGTGAGACACTGCATATGAACATTTGTTGTTGCCTGCTGTGCTATTTACTGTAAATATGAGTTTGCATTTTTTTTTCAAGTATAGTTCGTCTTGCATGTCTGAAATAGCCACCAAGTTCCTTCAAAGGAACTTTGATAAGACCAATTTTTTAAAATAAATTTAATTCAATATTGATTTGTTTGAAATAGTCAAAATGTAATTAAAAATGAATTAATTATAGGACATTTGTTTCTAATATTTATTTGTTATGCTTATTATAAAGTTACAAATCAACCTGCAACTATTTTACATTTTGGTGGCTAATTCGAATGATTTAGAAAATTATTATTATGTTTTATTTTATTTTATTTTTTATTTTTTTTGATGGTTAGGTTTGGGCGTAGACCTTCATAACCGTACGTTTCTGTATAAATCACATCACATGAAATCATACAAAATCGCCACCTCGTAAAATAGTTACACTTTCTTATGGAATTGCGTTGGAACTTATTCGCTTTATAAACATGCTATTGCAAAACTCCATCAACTCTGTAAGAAATTTAGGTTATACAAACATTGTGCTAACAAAATGTTTGGAAAATGTAGAAATGTCCAGTTTTCTTGTTGTAATTAGAATATTTTTTAATGGTTACAAAACTGCTTCTTACAACATTCTACTAATTTTATTTTCAACCAAAATATAATGTTATTTCAATGTTGAATGTTAATATTTTTCTCAGCACGTTCATCACGTACAAATAACATCATAAGGATGTTCCGAGAATGTTGTACTAAAAAGGTTTTTTTTTTTTTTTCCTCAACATTATGAAAATGCACATTAAACGTAATACAGTTACAAGACCTTTCCATAAACATTAAATAAACATTATGTTTTGTCTCAACATTTCTATAACTTTAAGTGAAGGAAAAAAAAAATGTTAGTGAAGTTATGAGAAAGGTCTGGAAGTGGATTATGTTAATGATGTTGTCTTACAAGACAGCTCACTAGATTTTGGAACAACATTGTCTCTAGCTGACATTATTTACCTAATATTTATGTATTTTTAAATGCTTATTAAAGTATGAAGTCAAATAAATTAAAGTATAGTTCAAATTATTAAAATATAAAGTATGAAGCTTTAGCATGCTAACAGAGCTATCAACTGTAAATCAAAATACCGTATGCAAAATGCTATTTATGCCACATCTAGAATACAGTAAATCACTTTTAAAGTTATATTTTAGCTAGGATGCTGCCTATATATACAGCAGACAACAGCAGTGCACTAGGCTTCAGAATAGAGCCAGCTACCCAAACACGCACACTTTCTTCTGTCCCCATCCATGTCCTACATAATTTTGGAGCAGGGGAGCACTAGAGCAAGCGTGGTGATGAAGAGGGTCCCGGCGGTCCTGCTCAGGGCTAGTTTATGACGCTGTGGCCCATTCCGCTGTCGTGCTGAGAGGCTCCCACCTCCAGGGACCTCAGGTTGAAATCTGGTTCAGGTCTCCACTGGGCCTGGCTCTTCTGTTGCCACATCATTAGTTCAGCTCAGAGAATTCCAGCAGCCATAGATACCGGTCCGCCTCTCTCCCTGTTTCCCCTCTGTACTTCACTTGTTTTTCTCTTGCCTATTTCTATCTCTTTGTTGCCTCATCCCTCTGCAAACCTCCGTCTTTCCATAGCTAAATCTAAAACTCTTGTTCTTCCTTGTTTATTTTGATCTCTCCGTGCTCTGGTTTAAACATTCGAGTCTGGGGATTAAAATCTACGTCATGAGTATAACACGTAAATGGAGATGTTTTCGTTTGTGACGTCGAAGGATATTCAAAGAAATACTCTGACTAAGCGTCCTAACCTGGTGGTATACGATTTTTCAAATGATTGGTTTGAACATGAAACATTTCTACTTAATTGAATGCAGTCTCAGCCAATAAAAACATATAATTAATATACTACAGTTAAACGGAGCAGGGTTTCAAACCAATTATGTTTAGGGCTATCAAAATAAATTGTTGCGTGTCACAAAAGACAGACAACACACCTATTTTCTCACTTTTTATTGACTTGTACAGCAGAGGGAGGAAAGGAAATGATGCAAGCTGGACTCAAAATAACGCCACCCGCACTGCAATAACCGCTAGATCACGACTCTATCAGCCTGACATCAAAATACAAGAAAGATGATGCCTTTACATCCTTCAAACTTTAAGCGTTTTGCTTTCTCATGGAGAGAATTGGGGCTCGGTTTGCTCATATTTCCTATTCATCATCCTCTCTCATTAGCTCCGAGGAACATCAGGGTGCCGCCCCTGTCCTGCACGTGGCCATTGCGCTTGCCATCTTAATTGCACCTGAGCCCTTTGATAGAGTCCGTTTTTCCATTTTCACCTCAGCGGAGCTAGAATGATGAGCGCGACAGAGGTGATGGAAAGGACTATAAAGTAGATGCCATTTTCACTGAGGACACCATAAAGGGCTCGGGCATTAAAATACCCTATACTTCTGTCTGTCTCTCTCATTCGTTTTCCTTCTCTTTTCCCCTCTCATCCCAAACCCTGGACACTAGAACTGTTCTCTGCCTTTGTTGGCCTTGTCTGCTGGTTTACAAGATGAAAGTCACTTGTTTGGCAACCTTCAAACGCAAGAGGCAGAAGGCCTGAAAGTCGCTTTTGTCTCTCACACTTCAATGCGTTCTCTAGCACTTGGAGAGTGTATGCCTTTATCTGTGTATGTATAGTCTACTCATACCTGAGAGGCAGAAAGGTCTGACTCGCTTAACACAACATAATGGAGAAGCATATATTTGTGTTTTTCGATGCATCTTAGATATGTGTTTTTGTATGCCATTTATGTGGTTGTAACTGATAATGAAGTTATATATTAAAGCAAATTGCTTTTTCAGATTCAGGTAGCATTTAAAAAAGACATGATGCAATGGGTTTACTATGCATGAGTCAGAGTGGAAAGAGATGTGTTGCATCACAAACCGTTAACATTTGTTTCTTCCATTGTGAAACCCGAGACTTTATTGAGAGAAACCAGACCATCCTATATACTCCATCCAGACAGTCCATCAAAACACTAGAGCTAGACAAGCTTTGTGTTATGGAAGTACTTTTCGCTGATATAAAGGCTTTAAGAATTCTCAATGTCGGCACTAAGAGAACCTGAAATGTCACTTGGAGAACTTGGGGTTGTTGGTTACTGACACCAGAGAACTTTTTTGTAACACTGTGATTTAGGTGAATTACCTGGTCCATTTTTAAAATAACTTCCAGGTTCATGTCGAAAGGCCTCCGTGACACATTATGTCTGTTAATACCATCAGACTTACCAAACTGCATGAGTAATGTGCCTTATCTTTGCTTCTAAGATAGCTAAAGTACATTTATCTTGTGTAACAATGTTCGTGAAATTTTATCAAGATACTGGTAAAATACTGGTAAAGAAAATGATCTAGCTGCAAGCTTTAGTCCATGGTATGCAACATAATCATCCCAAGTTTATCATAGAGACATTACTTTGTGAGAATAAAAGTAAAGTATATTTATATATCAGGCTGTTGTTGTATAAGGATTATATGTGAGGGAAAAATAGAAAAATCTTGGTAATACAATTATCACAATGATAAACTGGCACACACACTGATGAATGTCAGCACACAGACAGACAGGCTTGTCGGTGGCAAGGATTACCTTGACAGTTTTCAGTTACCTTTCATTCGTGACAACAATCCTATTCCCTTTGTGCATTTCCAGCTTTCTGAGGGGATAACTTTGTTTACCTTTGGAGCTATTGTTGATGTTCCTAATCAGACAACAATTAGATAACACATAAAATCCCCCTGAGTCTTGCTGGAAAACAGGAACGCTTGGTTTTCCTAAACATCTCAAAACATTGCTTTCTCCATTTTTATATATTTTTTTTTATGCAGAAGCTAGCTTTTTACTGCAATTTCATTTTCTTTCTTTACCTTCATCTCCTACCCCCTCTCGTCTTTTCTCATCGGACGGAGGCTTACAGATGGAGAGTAGTCAGCCAAATGCATTTACTTCCGCATATTATCCACAGTATTCATACTCATCCAAAAAAGGACAAGATAAAATGGTCTAATGCTGGTCAAATTTCAGGAAAAATATATAAATCTGTTCATTTAGGTGTATTTTTTTTCCCAATAAAGTCTTGGAAATGTGAGTAAACCAAGTAGAAACAATTAATCCAATGGATAATCAAAATACTATTGTAACAGTAGCACTATCATACCAAGTTTCTAAAAATAGCAGAGTAGCACAACATTAGAGCATATTTGAAGAAGTTGGTTTGTCGAGGGCTTCCAGTACAGGTGACTTCAGATGCTCTTTTGAGCATTGCAATGGGTCCCAGTGTTCAGGTGAAGGTTGGGAGTTTATTGTATCACCAAGGAACAAAAAATGTCCTTGTAAACACACTGGGCAGGGAATAGAAGACAACATAAATCTGATGGGAAGGGTCTAGATAAGATGCTGCTCTAAGCTAGCAGTAGTGCCTTACATTTGATGCTGGTGGAATGACGTGGCTCCTCTTTCACTCTTGTTCGAGGAAATGTGATTTAAACTGAAGGCTTGATCATTGATGGGTAGCTTCCTTTGACCCTCCATCCTTTCTCTCTCAACGTCCTAATAAAAACACCCTAACCCAAGTGTCTGCCGGGCTCGGGTGCGTAATGTGTGGTCCACACACACTTACGCAGGCTATCATCTTGCTCTCTGCCTCAACCCCATATCTTTTATATGGCGGCAGTCCACTTTGCTGCTATTATACTGCTCTTCGTGGTAACATTATCACTTAAGATAAGGCTTCAATAAACTGCACTCTCTTTTAGGGGGCACTCTGCTCTTAATCCAATCTCTGAATGTTAGCACCTTTATCACTGGCCTTCCTGGAGACCCTTGCCTCACCTCCAAACCCCATTTCCAATAAGAGCTAGGCCATTCCGCGCCCCAATGTTAACCCCTTTCTGTTCAGCCAAACTCCAAAAGAGCCATCGAGGAGTTGATTAAATCTGTTCTAAGTGGCGATTCATATATATGGAGAGGTGGTTGCTTTGACGGGCGGGCAAGAGCAGGGCCGTGGAGAGCTGGGTCGTGGCCAAGCGGTGGCATAGAACGCCAGCGCCTCCTGGCCGACTCTCTGATTCGCACTAATGTCCTCAGGAGACCGAGCAGAGACCACTGTCAACTGGCCTGGGAGGCCGGCCAGATTCAAACCCCTGCCAGCACGTTTGAAAGGATAGCAAATCATTTAGCCACCCTGATGGCACATTAGCATTTTTTTTCAGGCGACGCACTGGCATGGAATAACTCCACACTATTAAACTCCCTTTGAAGTCGAAGCTCGCAGGATAGCACTGCAAAATACGTATAAATAAATAGGAGAGCCATCTGAAAGGAGCTCAACGGGAACCAAATCATAATGCACACACACACAAAAAAAGCTTTGGCTAATTACAGCATGCCTAACATTGTTTGCCCTCTCTCACAGAGAAGCATTCTGACTCTGAAAGCGCAACGCCGAATCTGAGGTGAATGTTTTTCAGCACAACAATGCTGAGAACACAGAGGCTGACTTTAATTTGTTTAACTTCTAACTAATAATCAATCATTTGATGTTGAACTGAGGTGTTTTGCTCCACAGCTCCTCCTGTAGGATGTAACCATATTGCAGCAAAGCCACCAGAAATGTCAGAGAACATCTATTTATGTTTTAGGTATTCATGTCATGCTCCGAACAGAAGGATTCATCTGACACAAGCGTCAAACATTCCTCCATTTCCATTGACCAACATTCTAATTAGCCTGCCAGAAATATGAAATATCGCCCATATAGACAGATGCAAAGTGAGGAAATAGTCATAAAGACGGAGCGAGAGAACAAGAACAAGAGGCATAGTCGCTGTCTCTGCTGCTGTCTGTGTTCTAATCCCTCCTTTAGCACACTAATTAGCAGCATTAGCATGGCTGAGAGCTGAAAACTTGTTTGAGTTCTGTTTGGAGAAACTAGACGTAATATAGCTGCTATTAGTATTCCTGCAAACAGACCCCAAAATTGTTGAAAGCTTTCAGAAACTTACTTTAACTTTTAAAGTCTGCACTGAAGCCTGCACATTTTCACTTTTAATGTTGTTTTGTGAATAGAACATTTGTCTGGAACAGATCAGAAAGATTTTGAGTGGCTAAGTACAACAGCCATCAATAAATTATACTATGCCACGTCAGTCACATGCATGCTAGTGGTTTCTGAATATCTGTAGCATCTCCCAGGTACTATAGTAGCTTTTTTTTTTGCTTTTTGCTTCATGATAGTTCTGTTCAGTAATCATAATATCAGGTATACACCTTATGTTCAATTCCCTTGTCTTTCTCTGATTCCCAGAGTACAAGTTTAAAGGCTGATTAGCATTTATTTTGCCATGCTAAGGCTCACTACTGTAATTGGTGTTGCACAGCAACCAGCCACCACTATCACACAAATTTACTCACATATATAAACACAAAATAAAGCTGGCACGTCACTCTACTGTCCATGTAACACACTGAAGTGAAACCGCCAGACTGGCAGGGCTGAAGAGTGAGGGAGACAAAGACTGAGTCCGTCAGGTTCATTCAGGTGTAATATTGCGCCGTCCCAGAAACTTCCAGCAAAAGCGATCGCAAGTCGTTGTCAGATTGGCAACCCAGTTCATCCAGTGCCTCACATACCTCCATACTACATACATCTGTGAGCTTCTACACTGACACAACACTCCTGTCAGCCATTTACAGTGCTTATTTATTTATCACCAAGCCAGCAAAAGATACACTATAGAAGAAGGGATTTATAGTGTAGGGAGTTCTATCATGAACAGACCCTGATATGCCACTATCAGCCATCATGAGGTCCGGATTAATTTAATCAAGAGATGCCACAGAAATCTTTTGTATGAGGACTGAAAATACCGCGTGATGCCTCGTGATCCAATGAAAAGAACTATTATATGTATGCACAGGAAGCGGCTATGTTAATCACGCCCT
>NW_015648010.1:322437-339465 GCF_001515625.1 Sinocyclocheilus rhinocerous
ATAGATTTTTATTTATTTATGTATTTATGTATTTATTTATTTATTTATGTATGTATTCATTTATTTGTTTATTTATTTATTTATTTGTTTGTTTGTTTTATAGATTTTGTTAATTGTTTCTGACTTTCCCATGGTTTTGCATGATTGTTATGATCACTTATATTCACATTTTTATGATTTGTTGTAGTTTTTACTGATTTTTATAAATTTGCTGTGCTTTTTCCATGAACAAAATATCCTTGGCTGATCACAAATTTTGTGGCAATATTAAATTACAATGATCATATTGGGGGAAAAAAAAAATAAAAAAAAAAATAAATAAAAAAAAAAAAAAAATATAAGAATTTATTAGGCAGCCGCATGCATATATATATAATTTTTTTTAATTAATTTATTTATTTTTTTAATTTTTTTTTTCTGTTCTGAAATTCACAAATTTTCCATACACATGCAAAACCTACAATCTAAACCCCTTTCTGAACAGTGAATTTGCACTTATATGAAGTGGGGACTAAGAATGTATGGAACAATTAAGTAATCAAAGTCATTACAATAGCCTCCAAAAATATAATAAAAACCGGACCGTTTTCTTCCTTTCCAAACAAAGAAGTCTATAACACAGAGATAATGCTTGATATGTTAGCATTCCCATTTATCTCAAAGGTATTTGCTTGCCTAGTCATGTTAAACCTTCCCATCTCCATATATATATTAGTGTTTTCAAACAATTAATCGCGATTAATCACATCCAAAATAAAAGTTTTTTGTTTACATTATATATGTACGTGTACTCTGTATATTTATTATGTATATATAAATACACACACATAAAGTATATATTTTGAAAATATTTACATGTTTATACATTTATATATTCAAATGTTTATATTTTATATTATATATAAATATATTTAATATATAAACAAAATATTTTTCTTAAATATATACATGCGTGTGCTTGTATTCATAAATACATAATACATATACACATTATACAAACACATTATGTAAACAAAAACTTTAGTATTATATATATATATATATAATTTACTTAAAATCATAAAATAAAATATGTTAATATGTAATAACAAAAATTACTGAAATCCTGCTTTAGTGGTTCAAATACAGGTGCATCTCAATAAATTAGAATGTCGTGGAAAAGTTCATTTTAATCTCTGTTTTCATCAGAAAATATATTGCTTCTCAAAAATAACATCCTTCTCTCTGAGAAATGCAGTTGTCAGGGTTGAGTGTGGGAGTAGGATAATATGGGCAGGGAAGGTATTAGTGGGGTCATAGCCTTATGTGGTCCACATTAAGGGGGTCAGACCTCACACCAGGTACAGACAAAAAAAAAAAGCAGGTGGTCACAGCTCAGCGACTCACATATGTATCTGTACACAGAGCTGGTGTCAGCTATTT
Source organism: Sinocyclocheilus rhinocerous (assembly GCF_001515625.1). Classification (NCBI taxonomy): domain Eukaryota; kingdom Metazoa; phylum Chordata; class Actinopteri; order Cypriniformes; family Cyprinidae; genus Sinocyclocheilus; species Sinocyclocheilus rhinocerous. The sequence goes on from NW_015648010.1 coordinate 323,860, forward strand.
TGCTTTGGTTGTCGATAAAGAATGACAGCAAGAAGGACCGAGGAATACTGATACGTGTTTACTATGTGTACAATGTGTATGTGTCAGTGATGACTATGCATTTATGTTGTTTGGAAATGAGAAACCATCACTGACATATAAAACGGCTTAATCCAAAGATACAAAATGGCCCGGCCAGAGAAGAAATTGGAATGTCATGCAGAAATATGAATTTAATTAACCCTGAAATATGACTGAGATGTAAAAACCCATTACATTTGATCGGCTTTGGTCCCCATCCATGTTGAAAAAGGATTTGCGATGTTACAAAGAATGATTTGCTAAGTCTGACCAGGGAAAAACTGTTCCACATTCTACAATGAAACACACTAAGATGTTTGATTCCCTTTATGCTTGTATAAGGCGGCCGAGATTTGGCCTGAAAACAGCCAAAAGTGACATTTTAATTACCAGCCTGCTGAGGTGCAGCTTAGTGAATGAGAGAGAGAGAGACAGCGGACACACTAAGACCTGCTTTCGAGGGTTAAGACACAGCTTACGCCCTTGGCTGCGTGGGGACTTAACACCAGACACTCCTGAAGAGCATTTGCCTCATCTATCAGAACAAGACGGCAGCGGTTAGGAGAGGATGACGGGGAGAGGGAGAGAGTGATGGAGGACAGGAGGAATATGAGTAGACGAAGACCGATCCAGAATGAGTCTTCAGATCTATGCCACACTGCCCCCAGTGGACTTGAGCGCGAGAGAGGAAAGCTGAATAATGTGTAATGAGACACTCTATAATGTCGAGACCTGCAACAGAGTATTGGAAGCGTATATTAAAAGAGCTTTTTTATGATGTTTTGCCGAAATGCCATGAAAAACACTGATTTCCCTTCTGGCACGGGCAGTGACAGGAAACAAATATTGACAAAAGCAGCATTTTCATCTGAGGGACGGACAGAACAAAAGCAGACCAATTCAAGAAAATCAGTATTTCTGTCTTGTTTTCCAGTGTTTGCATGTATACAGTCACCCTTCAAACAATGTAAATGGATGGATAAGCTAAATTTCATGAAATAATATGTGTTTGTCAAGAAACAAATTGTTTCTTGTTTTAAACATTAATGTAATAACATTTTATGAGGTTTATGATAAAAAAGAGAAAATGACAATGAAGTAAGAAAGAAAGAAAGAAAGAAAGAAATCTGATTTCCCTTTTGATACGGGAAGTGACCGGAAAGAAAAGCAACAACGGACAGATGCAGAAAATCTGTATTTTTGTCTTGTTTTTCAAAATATCCAAACATCCTTCGAACAATTTAAAAGCTTGGAGAAGCATAATTTCATGAGATAATAAAACTTGTTTTCAGAAAATATATCTAGAATTAAGTTTAATTGCTTTTCTTAACCCACTGGCAAATAGTGTGTTTCTTGTTTTAAGCATGTAATAACATTTAATGAGGTTTATGATTTAAACAAGAAAAATGTGGGTTGAGATAAGTAAACCTAATTCTCCCAAGTCATATCGTCTCGTGCAATTTTGATTTTTAAGTAACTTATAGTTGTTCTAAAAATGTTTGCACATTTTTAATGAGAAATAAGACAAGAATGAAAATTTAATTCATATAAATATATATGATATCCCTTCTGACACTGGCAGTGACAGGATACAGATACAGCGAGAAGCAACATTTTTATCCGAGGGATGTATGAGAAAGGAGAAATGGAACAAAAGTGGACAGATTGACAAAGATAGAGAAAATGCTGCCCTTCAGAAAAATGAACAAACTATGACTAAGAGAGTGAGAAAGGGGGAGAAAATGCCCAAAAAAAAGAAAGAAAGAGAAGGAGAGGGAGAGACAAGCTCTTGGACAGAAGGTTTGCCTGTGGTGCGACAGCTTTCTGTGCCGCACAAGGGTGAGCTTCTGTTCGAATGTGTGCCATCAGTTAGGGCTTGTCACCAGGTGTGTGTGTGTGTGTGTGTGAGAGCGTGAGTGAGAGTGCCCTACATATACCCTCAACTCTTGACAAAAACTCAATACAGTCTTTCTAAGCTCCCAGCGCAGCTATTGGACTTTTTGTCAACCTTTCTCTCTCTCTCACACACACAAGCTTCTCCTCATCCTTCTTTTTTTTCCCTCTATATAAAATATTTTTTCTTATATATTTATTTCTGCTGACACTGGTTGGCTCCATAAACCGCAATAATGTGTAAAACACAATTTAGCTTTGGGGAACCTGCCATCCCCAGGGGCAGAGCGGGGCGACAAGAACGCCTGTTGTTATCTCATGTTTACCTGCCTGTTCTGCTTTCATTTTTTTTATTACCACAACACCTTGCTCAACTCAACTGCACAGCAAAGCAAAACAAGGCGACTTTGTCTGGTGCGTGATGCTTTCTGTGCGCTGAGAGCTTTAAAGAGTTAGATGGGAAGGAGATGAGACAGACTGTCTGACTGCATTTCTGTTGGCAACAACTGTGTATTGTTAGCATGCTGTATGAACATCTCCATAATTAGTATCTTTTTAATGACGATTTAAAAGGCTAATGAGCTCTTAATGTATAATTATTTCAGTTTATCATAATATAACATAGTAAATGCATTTGATGCATGGACAGTTTGTTAACTTTTTTTAGAATAGCATATATGACAATCTTCAGTGTTTTCGTGAAAGATATCATCAAATGAACCATCCACAGTGGACAAAATACCCTATTTGCTGGACACATGGCTAATACTGCTATAAAACTAGATCATAAAGCTGACAGCCTCCCGAGGCATGATCTACTAAACAAGAAACAGAGCGCCCCATGCTTTACTCCCACTGTCACCGTCAAAGTAGTTTCACACTCTCTCACCGAGAGCGTGCGTCTGGGTTTATGTGTGTGAAGTTATATATTAGCATTGTGGGTTACGTGAACATACTGCTCTTGCCATCAGATCGTGAGCGAGGGATACAGTATTTGCAACAGTTTAATGAGATTCGGAGTGAAGAAACAAGTTGAGTGATAAGCAGGTCATTAAGTTTGCTCTGCCAACTCTGCTCGGCTTTGATTTGCGTACGCTGTGTGATAACCGTGAAGAGGGGAAAAGAGACTTTGAGGGAGGGAAGAGACAGCTTAGGAAGTGCAGAACGAGCTGTACTTCGTGAGCTGAAACTCTGTAGCGTAAGACGATTCAATTAAAGTCTGAGGACTTTGTTTCTGATGAACCCAAACAAAGCAGCCAGCGCCGGTGGTTTCCAGCACGAGGAGCTTCAAATGAAGTCCCGAGGCTTTCTGATTTATTTGAACTTCTCTTTCTGGGTCACCGGTCACTGCAGAGGATGACAATCAACTCAATCTATTTAGCTCTGTCGAGTCACTGCCTCCCCTTTCAGCTGCTCACAGAGGGAGCGTATGAGCGAGCCGGCGACCCCTCTGAGGGTCTCCGCGGCAGCCTCCGATTCAATCCAATTGTTTTTCAAAAACAACCACCTGGCGGCAAGCAGCGGAAACATCCGTCAGCCGATACTAAGCCCGACTCTTTACAGACTCAGAGGCTGTCTAAGAACAACCGTGTGTTGTGTTCGCTCGTCGGTGCGCGGGATGAACATCCATTGACGTGCTTCGGTCAAGAGCCTGACCTCGCTAAGCTTCCTTTTAAAGTTCAAGATCTTGTGGTTCGGTGAAACTCGAAGGACAGACAAACAAGATGCCATGCAACTACTTCAAACTGTTTGACACAAACTCAAGGCATCACAGCCGAAACCTCAGAGACTCCCTCGCAGCCTCGGAGTTCAACTCCCAGAGATTCCCTGCTCGCACACACTGACACAGGACACAACACAGCGGAGACGAGGAGACCAGGCAGCTTACCGTGACCTGTCAGCCACAAGATCAGAAAGACCTCCGGGATCATCTCGGCACTTTGCAGGGGTGGTGACCTCTCGGACACCAAGGAGAAGAAGTTCACGCACACACCGACCTACGACTCTTCTGGTTGGCTGCTATTGTCAGTCCCCCGATGTGCCCTCTTAATAAAGAAAGGCTCTCAGTCAATCTCTTTCTTCTAGTGTCCTCCTCTCAGTGTGCTGTGATAGCAATCTGCTGTGTTGTCCTACGGTGACTGAAGTGACTCTGTTCTGATGATGCGTGTGGAGGCGCTCTCATAAACTCAGAATACTCGTGCTCTCTCTCACTCTTGCTCTCACACACTGCTCTTCCATTCTCTGGCTCACAGAGTCAGACTGCCTCTCTCTCTTTCTCACTCCTCCCCTCCCCACCCCTCCCTCCTCTTCTCTCACTCTTTCTCTCAGTGGAGGATCAGGGAAAGCGGGGGCCGGCTGCTCTCAAGGCCCGCCCACCTGATCAAGCGTAGCAGCACATAAGCATAACTGCATTCAATTAAAAAAGAAAAAAAAAACATTCATTTAATTGCAAATAACATGTAATTAAATGTCTGAGAGCATTCAAATCACACTTAAGTGTATTATTTTAATATATAATTACTCTTTTTAAAAGTATGCTAAAGTGTACTTCTTTGTTTGAGCAACTGACACAACAAGAAGTTTAGTTTACCTTTTAAAATATAAAATTATTTATTTATTATTTACTTATTTATTTATTTCAGTTTTAGCAGTCTCAGTTCAGAATATATACATCTAAAACAGGCACATCATCTCTCCTGCTGTTGATTCCATGTATTAGGTCGCAATTTAGATGGCATTAATCTCTGCCATAATCTGTGGCAAAATCGTTGTAGTGTTCCTGGGAGGCTGACCCTCCGTTCCCTTCTGAATCTCTCTCTGCCCAACAGGTTCATCGAGAGAGACGTTTCCCTCCCTCTTGGCCCCCTCCGGCTCTCTGCACATCCTTACGGAATAAACAGCGAGCGCTGAACGGAAGCTCCGCAGGTGACCTCATGATCGCCGCAGCATCTGGTTGAATTACTTAACATCACGCTCAGCAGACATGTAAACCCACATAATGCCCATTTCTCAAAAAGTGCACCAATTTGGATAAATCCAGCAATTCAGCTCTATGGCCGTGAGATTTCCGCAGGGACGGCTTCATAAGTGTGGAGGGCACAGGGTGGGCACAGGTCAGGGGAGTGGGAGAGGATGAGAGAGATGAAGGGCGGGGGATTGGTTTCTGTTACTGTGGTTAAGAGCACTGAATTCATTGGTGCAGATTAATAAAGTCCAGTAAACACATTTTGTTTATGCACAGAGATTCTCAGCAAAGCTGCTCTCACTGGATTTCAGGAATCAAGACCAAATTAATGGCCATCTTCTCTTGACCTGAACCAGAGGAGGTACAAACAACTCAACCGACGAGAGAAAAATCCCTCTCGATATCCAACGAATTCTGTTTTAAAGAGGCAAAGCTAAACAAAAACATGGAAACACACATTCCATATTGCTTATATTGCTACATAACATTTTTGTGGCTTTTATAAATGTTGTAAATTTTTTGTTAATAGATTAGATTTAATAGATTTTTATTTATTTATGTATGTATTCATTTATTTGTTTATTTATTTATTTATTTGTTTGTTTGTTTTATAGATTTTGTTAATTGTTTCTGACTTTCCCATGGTTTTGCATGATTGTTATGATCACTTATATTCACATTTTTATGATTTGTTTGTTTTTTTACCACCCCTCCCTCCTCTTCTCTCACTCTTTCTCTCAGTGGAGGATCAGGGAAAGCGGGGGCCGGCTGCTCTCAAGGCCCGCCCACCTGATCAAGCGTAGCAGCACTGTTGTAACAAGAGGCTGGGAATTAGACCTAATCTTTGGGAACTGGGACTGAAAGAAAGAAAGAAAGAAAGAAAGGCATAGCCAATGTTATGCATACTGCATACACAAATTGCAAAGCTCCTCATAAACTGGAAAACGCTCTGATCTTATTGGGTGGGTTGAGTGCGTTTAGGTTCTGGGATTTACTCTCTCTCTCTCTCTGAATGGATATAAACTTTGTTTAAGATTATGTGTCTTCACACGTTTATGTTTATTTCAACTGTCTTTTTTGTACAGCATCACAGACACTGTTGTATGGTGCTATAGGGTACTCTGGATGATTGCTAGAGTGGACATAGTAGTTATCAGGGTAATGCTAATAACTGGTTGACTGCCCAAATCAAAAGATCTGACCCTTATGCACCTACAATGTTCTGGTAGTGAGATATGGCTTGTATTTTTCGCTATACAGTTGCTAATGTGTTTTACGTGTTTGTTAGAGTATTGCTAGACAGTTACAAGGGTAATTCTTACATACTGGTTGTCTGCTTGAATAAAAATAGCTGCCCCCAAACATATAAGATGTTTTTGTGGCAAGTTATTGCTTATTCATGTTACTCTAGGTTGCTAGGGTCCTCTAAATTGTTGCTAGGGCGTGCCTACGTAGGTAGTTCCCACAGTGAGATCTGCCAACAGCTTAAGTGAAAATACTGTAGCCTATGCACATATCTAATAAAAAAAAAAGTGAGCTCTGATTGGTTGCTTTGCATGCTAGGACAATATCTTCCTCCCTAAATGGGCGGTTCTTGGCTAGAAAAAGATGCAAGGTGGATCCAAAGCCGAGTCAAAAGTGAGTCTCAGCCAGACTGAAAGAACCCAGAGCTGGAACCTCATTAGCTCCTCTTTTCCAAATGAGTAAAACAGAGTTCCGACTCATCATTTATTGCCCCCTAATGTAGAAGTTGTTAATCTCACTAATGCATGGCTTGCTAACAAGACTGTTTCACACACTAAATATTGCATGATGCATTTTTCTCCTACTTCCTCTCTTCTCTTCCTTAGAAAATAAGGCCTGATGCATTTATTCAGTTAAACAACACAGGAAAAGAACAAGATGGTCAGAGAATAGCCTACATAGTTTATGTGTAAATTATTTAGATGTAATAATCTTAGTTTGTGGTAGCCACACTGAACAATAAGTGTGTGTGTGTGTGTGTGTGTGTGTGTTTTGTTTAGCCAATTATAAAAGGAGTTTTAATCCTTTAAACAAACTTGTTTTACAACAGAATACAATATCTTTTTGTTTCGCTCATTAAAATATCATGGACAACCTGGCAGTTGCAGTAAACAGATGTGCTGTTTAAGTCAAATTGAAAGTTTATTTGTAAGGTTTACTGCAACTTCGAAGCCTTGATCTTGTTAGCTTTAGCAATCAATGTTTTTATTTGAGCAGGTTTTAAACCAGAAAATTTCCATGGATTGCTTCATCTGACTGAAGCACAAAAGCCAAGGATCAATATTTCATGAGAATACTTTTAATCACCTGATTTCTCATTGATAATGTCTCTCTTTTGAAGTCTTTCAGTGGTATTTTAAATTAACTAAACTAAAACGATGAGAGTGTTTCCCTGTGTCTAACTTGATTAGAAACAGCCCAGGTCTCGCGTGTGCACATGGATGGTCTTCTCATTCATATATAACCACATGTTTTACAAGCTATATAAAAGCATATGTATTCATCATGCACAGCTGTGGGGGCTGAAGGTCAGTAATGATGTGTCCTTTCCTGACCTTTGGTCATCATTGGCTCAATCTAACAGCATGCAATATATACACAGAGAAGCAAGCCTTTACAAACTGCTGAATAGATTTCAAGCATAACATGTCGTCACTTTAAGAGTTAAAAAAGCAGGTACAGGAAACACAAAATTAGTACCAATGGCTGCTGGCGATATATATATATATATATATATATATATATATATATATTGTGGTCTTATGAAGTGAAACAATTAAGAACTTGAATGATATTGACAACATTAGCACCTGTAAATCAGCCTTGGCAAAACTGGAGCTTAGGTTTTCTGATGACACATGATGATGGGTGAGTAAATTATCAGCACATTTAAATTTTGGGAGAACCATAGATTAAAATAACAATAAGAATACTGATCGAGACATTAAATTTTTTTTTTGGTCAGACTAAGTATATCTAGAGGTGTGATCTGCTTATTAAATCAATGTTCATTCACTCATTTTAATTTAAATAATTGAGTCTTTAATCCGTGGCCTAGTTGTTACAACATTTGTGATCCATTTGAGATGCAGAGCAATCAAATCTGTATATTTTTAAACAGATGGTTTTGCAAAGAACACTGAAAGTGCCGTTTTGAAGAGTTTCTTTTCACATTCAAATTCTAACAGCCACATACTGTAAATGTGCCAAAAGGAAATATACAAGCTCTAAACGGGGAGTTCCTTAAACCAAAAGCTCTGCGCATAGCCGCGAGAGATTGATCTCAATGTTAGCTGAAGTGTTTTCACATGGGGAAGGAAAGGCAATCAATCTCATTTATGCTGAACTTTCTCACGCCTTCATCTCAACACTTACATTGTTCCTTCTCTCTACACTTGACTTAATGACTGAGAGCTGCAATGTGACCTTTTGAAACCTACACCCTTAAAAATGACCTGGAACAAAGCAAGCATCAATCTATAAGGAAGAAACGAGAGAGCGAAGAAAGGGAAGTGAGAGTCAGAACTGTAATTTTGAGCAGATGAGGCGGACTACCCAGAGGTGTCAATCAGATAGTCTCAAAGAAATAATATAAATGTTGAACTTGTTTATTGAAGATAAACAAACGTCCAGGTGAAGCAAACTAATAAATACAGATTTCAGATCTTCCACAGAGCATGAAAACCATGAAGAATACATGAAATAGATTGAATCAAGAGGTTGGGAAGTGCCATCTGAGCCTTGGCTTGTGGCTCCCGTACCTGACGGTCCAAATGGAAATGTTGTCTTTCTGTTAGACGTTAAATTAAGTGAAGCCTGTTGTGGAATCTTCCATACCAGAAGGAAAGATTTAAATATGACTGACAGGCCAGTCACACACTGAGGCAAATAAAAAGGTGTGTGTGTGTGTGTGTGTGTGAGTGTGAGTGTGAGTGTGAGTGTTGTGGTGATTTCCATTTGTGCCCGAATTCTGGTTACCACTTAATGTTGAATTAGTTAATATCGGTTTATGCTTTAGGTATCATAAGGCCTTTTTTTAATCTGGGTTAATGCTAGTGCATAAATATATAATTGTTTGTTATTATTGTGTTTGTTTCTGAATGTTCTGTGAATGTTCAAAACTTATTATTTTTTTTTATTTATTTATTTTTTTAAGTGAAATTGCACATTATAGAAAAGTTACTTTTGAATATTCTCTGAACATTCTGAAAAAAAAACAAGTTACATTTGGTAGACGAATGTCCAACTAAACCGTTTTAGAAATACATAAACAAGAAAAAAGTATTGTTATATCTATTGTAATCTATTGCTTTCATTAATTTTCGAGTCATATTGGTAATACTTCACAATAACGTCTCATGTGTTATCATTAGTTAATGCATTAACTAACATGAACTGACAATAAGTTAAGTGTTTAATTAATAAGTGTATTTAACTTATGTTAATAAATGTAACTCTAATGCAAAATATGAATGTATAATTTAATGATGCATGTTTCATCTTCTGAAATGTGTGTAATCCTAAATTCACAAGTATTTTTGGCTATTTCGACTATAAGTATCCAAGTAAACATCCAATAACCCTAAGTGAGTCTTAAAATACAGCTGCAGGTGCACTTTAACTAAGTTTGTTGGTATTTAGCTTAATTTGACTAACATTTCCATTCGGCCATGGGGACAAATGGAGACAAAATAGGCCTTGAGCATGCAAAGGATGTATACATTTGCCTTTCCCTGATCTGCCTATAAGCAAACTAATGGCACTGTCAGCAGAATGCAACTGGACAAAGCTTGGCACACAGGTCAAAGGGCTATTTTTAATTTAATTTTATTATTATTTTTATTTATTTATTTATTTTTTTTACAAAATTTTAAGACTAGGGAAAGTCCTTCAATGCTTGTTCAAACTACATGTCTATCAAATGCCATGTTTTGCTTGCAAATAATGCCAATGGTTGTGACTACATGATCAACTTCATTGCAGCACATTTATTCTGCTCAACAGACACTCTTCCAGCAGAACTGAATCATGGGATTGTCTAGAACCTGCATGACTGACCAACTTGACCAGACCAGACACACAGACCAGGTAGGAAGTAACTCCCCACAGGTAGAGCAATGTATTAAACGCATGCTTGGTTCCCAGCCAGCTATATCCTGGTAGAGGTGCTGCTAATTTGATTTTGCAGTGAGATGTGATTACTGTGTCTTAAAGTTTCTCTGGTTAATGGTGTGCAAAAGATAAGATAATCTTGTTGAAGTGGTGAAATTATATATATATATTTTTTCTTCTTCATTTGATATGACCATAAGGCGTTTGCCAGTTGTAAATTAATGCTGCTTCTTGCCTGAAAAATTACAGAAATATTCCCAAAATGAAATAAATGAGTGGGAATATTAGTGCTTATTGGTCCAATAATATACAAATAGTATTTCTAGAAAGAAAGAAAAGAAAAAAAAAACTGTCCAGAAATGCATTTCTGATGAGGTTAAAACAGTTGCAGCTTTAAAAAGCTAAAATAAATAAAATGTCAGTCTGTGTATGTGTACGTGTTTTAAGTTTTACTCTTAGTGGGTATGAATCCTGAAAAAATGCTGATGTTTGCACGGTATGCCATCAAAGCAAAACATAGTCAAATTTGATGATTCAGCCTGATATTAACATACATTAATATTCACTTCAGAAGTGTTTTGCCGTCGGTCCCAATTGAAAATGCAAAGAGAGCAGTCTGTATGCTAGATTTGTGAACCCCACTGCACCTTGAGCCCTGAATCCCACTCATGCCCTCTCATGGTGAATATAGTTGTAAATGCATGCACAAAATGTTCTGAACATTTTAAATAGATGCATGGAAATTTTAGAAGCACAGATGTACAGAATGGAACAACAGCACATATTTATCTTGAACAGTTTATGTTGAAACTAAACAGTTAGCAGTACAAGCTTTGAAGCACTTTCTATATCGACCGTAAATGCATTATCTTGGAGTTTGCTGAACAAAATTCACATTAATACATCAAATAACTCCCCTAGCTGCAGATTTTCTACCATTTTTCCTACAAATTGACACCTTCTTTAAAATTTAGCCATATGTAATACAGAGGCATTGTCTTTATAGTGAAATACAATTGTGTTCCAGTAAAACATATTGATAAATCATTGTCTGGGTTACCATATACCTAACTGATTTTTTTTTTTTTTCTTAGAATATTTTAGAAATGATCTTGTGTGTGTCTTCTATTTGCAGTTTGAATCAGGACTAACTATGCAAGATTTGCAAATAAATCACACAGGTTTAAAAAATATCTTAATTTGTTCACAATTCAGTTTGATTCATTCAGACAGTTGACTCACACACTCCTCATGATTTCTTTTCACACACTTTTCAGTGATTTATTGCTACAAAATAGTAATGGGATACTGTATAAAACAGAAAACAAAAGGATATTTATCTAAAATCCATTGTAGAAAAACCTGCAATTGATTTGTATCATTTGTTAGCAATGAAGAAGGTCTGTACTGCAAAGCCAGTTTATATAAATATATTAATTACAGCACAAACAAACAAACAAATAAAATAAACAAACACATAAATAAATAAATAAATAAATATTGGGACACTTATTTTAACATTCTAAATTCTAAATATTAGGACATTTTTACGCAGATTAAAGGCTAGAAAAATCACTGATGTAATATAATTATATATAATTATGTCCATTTAAATTGGAGCCTTTCCTTAGAATGTTGGCATTTTAGCAGCAATATGGGCTCAAAAAAAAAAAAGAAGAAAAAAAAGGTCTGGTTGCATATGGCTAAACATGATGAGTATTTTATATTATTGTATGTGCATCTGTATCTGTACACATGCAGTTTGGCTAGTCATACATTTTCTGAAGTGATCAAATAATAATCCTCGCTGCTGGATGGATAATGTGTTCTGTGTGCTATAAGCACATAACGCTCTAACGCATTTAATTGTGTCCCTTTTTACATCGCCATCAAAGCATTTACTTGAAGTACACTTTTTAAAGCAATTTCTCTCCCTGTCTTTATCTTGCTTGACTAAAATTACACTTGCAGTCAGCTATGAACTAATTGCAGCTTGTTATTTGTTGCTATCATGGCAATGTATGTGTAATATTTATTTTAGTAGAGTGTCATACCAGACAAAGGTCGAAAGAAGCCCAAACAGCCCAAAAAGGAACTTTCAGAAGAAAAAAAAAAGTGATATATGCAATATCACTTTTCATTAAAATGTCTTGCGTTCAGACATTGGAGGGTGTGGTGTGAAAATGGATCTATATAATGAGCCACCAAAATCACTTCAGTATTTGTTTCAGGCATGAGTGAAGTTGCAGATTTCAGTGGACATATAATAATAACGCAGACAGTTCAATTTAAGGAGACAGTGCTTGATATAGAGGAAAACAAATACTGTGATTTGAATATCTGTCTGGGCAGCTAGAAAAACATTGTTAGAAAATCATAAGCATTTAATGTTACTAATCAAAAGTTTTGAGGCAGTAAGCCTTCACTTTTTTCCCCTTTTTTTAATACTTGTATTCAGCGAGAACACATCAAATAGATCAAAAATGAGAGTAAAGAAATTTACATGGTTAATAAAAATATATATATATATTGCATGAATAACAACAACAACAACAACAACAACAATATTAATAATAATAATAATGTTTCTTTAGCAGCAAATCGACATATTATAATGATTTATGATGGATCTTGTGACACTGAAGCCTGGAGTAATGATGCTGAAAATTCAGCTTTGGGCACAGGAATAACTTACATTTTACAATATATTAAAATAGAATATATTAGTAATAATATATGACAATATTGTTGTTTTACTGTATTTCTGAAATACAAATACAAATAAATGCAGCCTTGGACAAAAGAGACTTAAAAATACCTCACTGACCCCAAATTTGGAATATTATATAGTTTTGAATGATATTTAAGATATGAAATGTTTCTACATGATTTGCATTCACTCATATGAATATGTGTTTGTGCACTATTATTGTTATTATTATTATTATTATTATTATTATTATTCATGGAAAACTGTGTCAGTCATGGGTGATTTTCTAAATGAATTCATGCATTATGTTCATGCTGCAATATACAAGTTTACATACACGTCCCCCCATAATTTTCAGATTTACTGTCAATACATATAATTTGTAATCAGAAGCCAAATACAGAGCTCACTATTAACATTAGGACATCCAGCAGCAGAAGCATCTACAAGCGACCCCAGCTACAGTCTCACAGTCAGTGTCAACAGGGCTTTGTACTTTGTTACTTTACAATGTAATGCCATTTGTTTCTGCGAGGCACCAACAAATGTATTATTTTACAATAAACAATACAACAATAATTTCTCTTTGAGCCACCTCGCACCAGAAATAATAACAATATTTTTACAATTGTAATAAAGAAATGTCCTGGGTCTCTTCCAGATTAGGCTGGAGAGGACAGAGTCGGCTCAATCTTTGAAAGATATTATGCAGTTGGTGGCATCGTGCATCTCGACAGTTTATTATCTCCCCCCGTTTTCACAGTTGTTTATTTTGGAACGTATGCACGGGGAAATAATATTACTCTCTTCCTGCATGTGCCCTTATTGTGTGGATTACGCCTTTGTTGTTTCGCCTGGCTATGTTAATCACATTTTCAGAGAAGAAACCTCTCTTCTTGTCTGAAGGACACCATTGCCTTTGCAGGCAGGTGTGAACAATCGCATTAAGATGCTGGGAAAGAGCTCCATCTCAGCATTCCCAATATGAAGTTTATAAACCTATGACAGGAACCGCACAATGAGTGTCATTTCACAAGGAGAAGCAAACAACCTTCATTTTGTTGGGTCTCTTTGCTGATGTAAGTTACTAAAATATGCTAGAGATGTTTTTATTTGGACATTTAAGCTCTGTGATAAAAGCCTGAGTTTCTGCCCTGAAATTTGGCCCGACATTTGCAAGAAGTGATCAGCTTCAAAGAGTTTAATTGACCATAAGAGGGTTCGCTTCAAGTTGATGCTTTTCAACACTTGGGCCTCAAGCATTAATTTATGTTTACCCACGACGCTGAGAACCTATCGTGCATTGCCTCAGTTCATTAATGCCTAAAATGTGTTATGTGCTTGAATAATGAAACAGAAAGATGTCTGTAAGGGTCTCTGCTGTCCAGCTCATTGTAAGTGTCTGGTACGTTGATAGTTGAGCAGCAAATCAGCATATTAGATTTCTGAAGGATCATGTGACACTGAAGACTGGAGTAATGATGCTAAAAATTCAGCTTTGATCACAGAAATAAATTACATTTTACAATATATTCACATAGAGAACAGGTATTTTAAATTGTAAAAATACTTCACAATATTACCATTTTTACTGTATTTTTGATCAAATAAATGCAGCCTCAGTGAGCAGAAGAGACTTCTTTAAAAAAAAAAAAAAACGTAAATCTTACCAACCCCAAAATTTCAAACATATTTTAATTCTTGTTTCTTGCTTTGAACATTTTATCTCTTTCTTTACATTCAACTTTTGATTACATTAATACTTTATATTATTATGTTATTTATTTATTTATTTTTTTTTATTTTATTCCCCTGGTTTATTTAAGACAGTATTCTAATTATAAGATTTTTCATGTTTTATATTTCACAGATCATACTTTTGTGATTTCTAATCTTTCTGTTTTGCTTCTGTCTGTGACATTGTGTGTGTGTGTGTGTGTGTTTGTCATCTTTCTGTGTCTCAGCTCACATTTGTGTGTGTGTGCGTGCGTGCGTGCGTGAGTGCGTGCGTGTGTGTGTGTGTGTGTCTGTGTGTGTGTGTGTGTGTGTGTGTGTGTGTGTGTGTGTGATACTCCACCACAGTGTCTCAATATTCATCTCCATCCATTTATTCTCCTTCCTCCTGGATAAAATGACCTTAATGTAAGGTGGCTTTCTGTTTGCAAATATATCGGTTACTTTCATCTGACTGTAATCCTGAGGGATTACAGGGGGCTCTTCTGGATCAATGAGAGCTTTATTTGGGTCAGCGCCATGCAGTGGTGAGACAGACCCACGGTGCAGCGCGTGCCTTTGTCTCTGGACTGATTAATGGCCCCAAAGACCCCTCTGCCCTCCAATGGAAAGTCTTCATTTGCTCTGTCTGCAGAGCCACATACAGCGGACAAATATTCTTGACTCGTTTGTGGTTTTTCATGTTGTTTTGGTCTTATCTCCCTTCTTAGGCAGTTCTGTGAAAGAAAGACATGCCACCAACTGAGTGAAGTCTAGTTTACTCTCACTGAGCACTGAGCATGAGTTTATTTACTACAGTTCATTTATAATTCTTTAAGTAGTGTTTTAGAATTATGTGTAGTGCACAATGGCATTTTTCCCCAGAGAGAAATTATATGCCATACAATAATTTGCCAAAATAAACAATAAGTCAACAAAATTATACATTGACTAACATTTTTTTTTATTATTATTATTATTTTATTTACTGTTTTTTTTTTTAAATAGAAGTTTCTATTTCTATTCTACTCATGGCTCATTTATCTCTCGTTTATGGTGAAATTAAGAATTAAAAAAAAGTGTGTATATATATATATATATATATATATATATATATATACACTTTAAA
>NW_015648010.1:339543-368112 GCF_001515625.1 Sinocyclocheilus rhinocerous
CTTCCCAAACTCATCAGTGTACCACTGCCTCACACAGCAGGATTTAACACACAAATACACACACACGGCACTGAGATACCCAATGTAATTATCAGCTACTTAATGATCACTGCACATCAACAGAGGCTCCATCCATTCATTACAAGTGCTGCTGGAGCCCCCCCACCAGGCTCTGGAGACATCTTATCTTAGCACAGACCACTCCATGGGCCTAATTGAACCCTATTAACAAAACAAAAGTGTACCGGCTGCTGCGATTGCTCCACAAACTGCAAAGATGGAGGACGTGTTATTTTATATATATATATATATATATATATATATGCACTTTAAATAAATGACATGGTCATTTCACTTTTTACAGTGTACATAACTCTACATTATGCTTTATACAAACTTTTTTTTTTAATTAGCAGCTTCCTTTAAATATATTCTGTCATCTGCACATAATTCGGCTTCTATACCCAAAATACTTTGTGACATTGTGTGGAGGAGTTCCTCTGATCACTGCTGAGGAACATTGCTAATTCATTTCTATTCATAATTTGAGAGATGATGTCTCCTCCATGCTGTGCTTTCTGAGGTTAAGACTCCCTTCTGTAAGTAATCAGAGACCATCTCACCAGAGCCAGAGGAGTACGTATTCAAACAGATGATTCTGCTTCCTCTGGCCGACGGTGTGGGAGAGACACTGGTCCGCTGAGTGACACTTCAATTAGTCTCCAATATGCAGTGGTGCTAATAATTAGATTTGAGCTGATACTGGGGACAATGCAAGTTTGTAGAACATCCTCCGAACTCATGAAATGACTTTTACCATCTGCCTTCGCCTTTCAAAAGTGAACTTCTAGATTACTATTTATGCATAATTGTTATGGAAATAATTTACTTTTAAAGAACTTTTGAACTGAATGTAATGTTTTTGGACAATTAATTGCATGTTATTTACAAATACAGGAAAATGTATTATACATTTATATTAGATGCAATTAGTTGAAATATCAGTTCTATTGGAACTTGTATATAATGTTTTTTTAAATATATTTGTCAATATTTTTTTCATTATGAAGTTGCAATGTAGTACATTTAAAATATATTAACTTTAAATGTGATAAATAAATAAGCAACAAGCTACCAAACAAGTAACACACTAGTTAAAATTATAATCTAGTACATGTGTTTTAGTATGTTAGTCAACACATCAAAATAACTGTACTTGTTAACGTATGTCTAAAGAATAACAAAATTAATTTTAAAGTTGAAGTTTTAATTTGACATTATCACAAAATGATTTTTAATGCACTTAAGTGAGATAAGAAGCATAGTTATGAATGTACATTTACAGTTCCCCTTCAGGAACTCGAGCTGCGTCGAGATCGCTTTGGGAACGCCCTTGCGTGACCGCGTTCTGAAGCACGTGTCAAATCCGTCCAATGGAACAGCGAGACGTCACGAGCAGGGTGACGTAAGCACCAGAAAGCATAAAAGCGCATCCGGCCGGCCACAAACCAGCTTCTGCTCTTCAGTAGCGCTCTGTGTATGTGTCTGTCTATTTACTGTTGTCTGTCCGCACAAGCACTCATATATATATACAATGAGAAAGTCTATGGCGAGCGAACGGCATTACAAACGCTGTGTTTCTCCCTGAATTCAATAATTAGTCATGTATAAACAACAAGGCAACACCAATACCTTATTTGCATTAGAATATAAAAACAGGTATGAAACATAAAGAATAGTCTAGTCATTTCAATAATTGAGCATCAATTTACAATACAAATCTGTTTTTGACCATTATTTATTCATATCACACATTTAAGCCGATCTTTCAAAAACATAATAATAATAAGTTTTGGGATCATAATTTTTTTCGGTAGTATTACAGCACACAATGAGCATATTTGAACCTTTTTGAAAACACTTTGAACCCGGAAACATTGATGTATGACGATGCACGGCTTCTTGGTGTGTTACACAGAGAATAGTGTGCTGTGTTTTGCAAAAAGTGTTTTCTGAAATTGAAAACTGAGTCAAAGGCCGAGAATTAGTGTATGGTTTTGCAGATCTGGTGTGTGCTTCTGGTGCTTGAGTGTCCGCTTTCAGAAATTGTGTGACGAGTAAAGAAAAAAAAAGTTAAAAATAATGTAAGTGGCCTTTTCTTTAAAGGGGTCATATGATGCGATTTCAAGTTTTCCTTTCTGAAGGAGGGACTTTGTAGAAAACGAAGCGTTTGAGAGAGGCGGGGCATATAGGACCTACAATAATGTACAGTATTTGAAAAATAATGTGTTTTTTGAACATTAAAGCATGTCAACATATTCTGTTACACCAAATACACAAAATAATGATCTTTAAAAAAGCATCATATGACCCCTTTAACTAATATTATATAATCTTTAACTAATATTATATAATTTTTAAATAAACTTTTAAGATTCAAGCACACAAGAATTGCACATTTTCTTTCATTTATTTATTTATTTTTTCCAAGGGTGATATGCTGTTCTAAATCAATTAATTAATTAATTAATTAATTAATTAATGTATGTAGTTAATTAGTTAGTTAGTGTGTGTGTGTTTCATTTCAAATAAAATATGTTAAAATATACCACAGTATCCTGCATTTTGTGTTTTTGATTTTGAGCCAAGAGTTCAATTTGTAACTTTATATTGTTTACTGGTCAAACATCTATGAATTGTGAATTTGTAGGTCAACTTTTATCAGGCTTTAATTCAATATGCAACAAAGCATGACACTTTTTTAAAATTGTTTGCTATATTCTGTTAAAATGCTTTCTTTGATTTTATATAGCAAAAATCAGCTTGTTTGTGATCATGTGAGAAGAAGTGTGCATCATCTTTGAGATTGTTTGCCTCATGGAGTTTTTACCTGTTTTGGTATGATTAGTTTTTTGATTTGTTGTGATTTTTTTTTTTTCCATCTTTAGGGTCTGGTGATTTAGTTATTACTCTTTAAAGTAAAATCTTCTCTATGGATCTGTGTTTGAAATGTTCGGGAGTTCAGCTTGACAGATCACATAGATCAGACACCTCTGACCTAATCAAAACACAGGCAGCAGATACCATTAAATCTTTAACCCTCTCTCTCTCTCTCTCTCTCTCTCTCTCTCTCTCACACACACACACACACACACACACACACATACAAAATAGCATTCATTTGTCAGAAGTTTGACTGATCATTTAGTATAGTAATGTACCTTAGGATAAAATACATCTACAAATTGAATCTCTGACAACAAAAAATCATTGCAGAAATCATACAATGTACACTTGGCTTAAGCTTCTTCAACAAACTACATTTATCTGCCTGTTTAAATATTACAGTCTGTATAGAAATAAGAGCTCACTCTCTGTCGCTCCTTTAACTCACCCTTTCTTTGTGGCGTCTCTCCGGCTTCCCTTCATTTTAAAGCATCCTCTCAAAGTTTGTGACCCATTACATTTTTCTCCTCGGCCATAAGTAGCATAGTATTTTAATAATTGAAAAAAGACCCTGATTTACATTTAAATTGAAAATCAGTTTCCTCCTAATAATAATGTACTATAATCCACCTTGAACTTCCATTTCAGAGACCGGTGCTTTTATCTGTTTTATCTGAAAGGATTTGGAATGCATTTTAATCTTGGAAGACCGTCACCCTAGTTGGTATTTTTCCACTAAAATGAGTCCAATTACTGCCATCTTCCAAAATGTTTTTTGGCCACCTATTAAAGGGATAGTTGACCCAAAAATGAAAATTCTGTCATCATTTATTAACCTTTAAGTTGTCCCAAACCTGTATGAGTTTCATTATTTTCATAGTGTGGAATGAATGAATGAATGAATGAATGAATGAATTTATTTATTTATTTATTTATTTATTTATTTATTTATTTATTTATTTAAAATACTAGGGAATTCAGTGGCTACCGTCAACTGTCTGGTTACCAACATTCATCATGATATTTTCTTTTGTGTTTGACAGAAGAAAGAAAATCATACATGTTTGGAAAAGATTGGTCATTCATTCATTGATTCATTCATTGATTCATTCATGCATTCAATACTATGGAAGTCAATGGCTAGCAAAGTCTGGTTACCATGCCACCAAAATAGCTTTTTGTGTTCAACAGAAATTCATTCAAGTCTGGAACAAATTGAGGGTGAGTAAATGTCTATTTGTGGCTGATTTCCAATGGCTTTGGTAACAGAAACACTTGGTTTCATGATTTTACATCCACACCACTAGGTGTCAGCATCCAAGATGAGTGTCAGCATAAACCAAAACCAACTGCAACTTTTGTGCAACTTTTAAAGTGAAGATTGTCATTTCTGTGCCGAAAGTTGGATCCTCCATTGTTCGGACAAATGTGTAGTTCCCAAACTACTACGCGCTACTGGTTGAGCCACACAAGAACAGAAAAAACGCTCTTTTGTATAGTGAGTCAACTTATGAATGGCTTTCTTATAACTGTGTCTGTACATTCACATACTGCAGTACTTCAGTAAAAAGGTATTTTACAGACAAGAGACAAAAGATAAGATGTCTTGGTGCTTTTTACAAGTATTACCAGAAGATTAAATTATAATTTCACTGCAGTATCTGATCTCACAGATGGCTCACTTTAAGGGCACTCGTTTTTAAGTAAATGTAATTCTGAGCCCATCAGGTGAGAGTTTTGAGAAGAAAAACCTTTTAAAGGGAAGGTGGCTACTTTGGTAATACACTTTTCTTGAGTATCTTTCTCCATTCATTACATGGTAAGCCTGACTGGGGCATAATAGCCTCAACGTCCTAGAGGACCCAAGGGTGTTTATTTCATCCTGAGGCGCTTCTATATCTGTTGTCATCCTGTAGTGTGGGAAGTTATTTACAGTGCAAAGCCTCCAGACTGCTCTTTACTTTTCCCCGAAGCACAGAAGGTGAGAAAAGCCACTCTCTGGGAATGAAGTGAGGTAAGCGATGCCCTCTGCCTACTCCTCATGTAAGAAGGACTTTCTGCTCCACCCCTATTTTCAAGGTGTGGGCTAAAGTCTTACAAAACTTCTCTCTTTTTTTTTACCTTTTCTACAATTTGCAGGTCAGATTGGTTTGCTCAGGGCAGTGGTGCTTCGGCCAAGGTCTCAGGTTAACTTACAAAGTGCTCTGAAAAGAAAAAAAAAGTTGTCAGCAAAGAATGGCAATAGAGAAGACATCAAATAGCAACAATATTACATTTAGTATACTGGCCTTTTGAAGGCATCAATATAATCCATGGTATTTCCATTTAAAGCTGACGTGTGTCATATCTTCACCATTAGTGTCATCAGACAGAACTGCAAAAATCAAGCAGGTTTCCCAAACTCTCCAAATGTCTTTGGTCAAAAAACATTACATTTGGTTGAGTAGAGGTTTTCTGAGTCATACTGGTCAAGATTTAGCTAGTTAGCATGGCTCCATACTAGTAGTTTCTCTTGTCATACAAGATCTCAACGCAGAATCCTACTAACTTTAAATCAGAACTGTATTCGGTGTCTGATAAGAAATAATGGGAAATCACATTACAATCTTCAAACTACACTCTTTAGCTTCAAAGTATTGATTTTGTGAAATAGAAACAACAAGAAGAACAAGGATCCACCGCAGTTCCCCAAATTAACCAAATCTTTATGTCAATATGGATTACAGTTTTAATCAAATGTATATTTGCTTACACTATATTCGTATTTTCACTGCAAGATTTTAAAATGTTTGAAGTAAAAATCTCTAAGTCTCCAGTTTAATTCTCCTCGATGCCCTTTTTGTCTTTTATTCCGTGTGCATACAAATCATGGCTATGCTTTTACAGATTTCCTTGTTTTCTGCTTGATCAGACCACCGTCAATTGACCGAAGATTCTTCTGAGATGCAGGTATGCCGAGCTCATTTCATAGTCATTAGGTAGCTAGGTAGCTTTATAGTGCACTGTGCTGAGGCAGGCAAAATACAAGAGACAGTGAAAGAGTGCTTGCCACTGAAACCACAGATCACACTCTATTTAGGAAACTAAAATGGAAGTCGCTGCAATTACAACCAAGCAAACAGTCACCGCTTAAAAGGAATCTGCTGGGTTTAGTGCAAAGTAAGCTTAATGGAAATGAATAGGGCCAATCAGTAAATGTTAAAATACTCGACATTTCTGAAGTGTTGCCACAAGATGTAAGCAACGATTGCTAACATGAGCTTATCAACCTTTTAGTGTAAAGTTATATCCAATTTTACAACTCTGTTGTCATGACAAGGGAACAAATGTACAGATTGTTGCATTGTCACAGACCCTCAGGGTTGCCAAGTCAACAGTTTTACTGCAGAGTTGGGCTATGTTTACATACATTTATGCTTTTTAATCCTCCAAAAGCTGGCCCCATTCATTTCCATTTGTCGTCATCTTGATTTCTGCTTTTTTAGAAAACAAGAAATGAGTTGAATTATGCCACACATGCTGTTGGCTCAGCTATGAACCTGAAATATTCATTTAAAGTTTGCCAGTTGCAAAATATGTACGTCAGAGGAGTTATATTTTAAGAACGCACCAAGTGTTAATCTACCAAAGTAGAGCGGAAGACTAATTTAAAAAACACTTTGACGCTGTTCAATACTCTGTAATGATGTGCTATATTGTGAGCGCTTCATTGGAAACCGGCTGACTGAAAAATCCATTCTTGCCCAGTTATGAATTATCAAAGGCCTTCTCACTAATTGGGCTCTGCTAAATCAATGACTGGAAGACACAGAGGATGCAGGGCAAGCAATGCGCTCGCCGATATTTCCAAACACAAGTGCAGCCTCTAATTAACTGTAATTTTAAAATTGAACAAAAAACGTACACTTCATTGTATGCAAACATCAGTTGAGCTGTCTCCTTCAATATTCGCATACCCGTCTCGAACCTCCCATTCCACCAGCAAATGAAGATTCACGTATTTAACTCTGTTAGGCCCCACAGCGAACAGAGTCTCAGACATATTTGATCAAAGGCTGCAAAATAGGCCAAATAGTATATTTGTTAATGGTAGATTATCCCATTTCCAAGCATCAGCCTCTTTAGTGTAAAGTTACTTCACTGTTGATGTTCTGGTCAGGAGAACTTTACCCATTTTGTTTCAGAGTACAAAAATGAATTAAGTAACGACTGGTCAATGTATTATTTTTTTTTAGTTAGTTGTGTTCCTTGTTGACTCTGTCAATGTTTTCTGGTAATATATGCATAAGCTAACCATGAATTATTCATGAATGATTCTCATAACTCATCAAGTTGTCAAAATGTGAATATGATTTACAGCCTTTTGGAACTGTATAATTGTACAAAGTTCTGTACATCATGTAATGGAAAGACAAGTCAAGGTTCTCTGGAACAGCTGATAAAACAGAGGTTAGTTTAGCGTTCAAACAGGGTTCAATCAGGGGTCACAGGAAAAATGTTTCCCAGATTTTCTAAAACGTTCTGTGCTAAATCTCCTGTCTTCCATCTGTGGTGTACCAACAAAAGACTGAAGTTTTCTCTCACCCCCTATGTGTGCTATGTTTCAAAGAGTGAAAAAGTAAAAGGCTAAACCACACTAATTGGGTCAACAACAAAGCACAAAGCCACCGCCTCTGAGTTCACACATAGTTCCTCAAACCCAAAGGGCTTTCATTTGTGAGACCTACAGGTCACAGACCACAATGTAAGAAGATTACTAACTCTTCCCCCATTATACAGCATAAAACATGGATAATTATAATATATCTTTGTTAATGATGGATAGATTGAGTTTAGATTTACTCCTCATGTACAAAGGCTTTGAACAGGACAATCAACAACCAATTGGACACAAAGTTCAGACTTTAATGGTTTATTTATTTACTCTCTGTATATATCATGTAAGAGAATGATGTACACTACTGTTAAAAAGTTTGGGGTAAGTAAAAGTTTTTTGTTTTTTTTTTAGCATTTTTGAGCTCACCAAGGCTGCATTTATTTGATCAAAAATACAGCAAAAACAGTCATATTGTTAAATATTATTATAACTTTTTTCTAAATTAATATTTTTTTAAATTAAATTTATTCTTGTGACGCAAAGCTGAATTTTCAGCATCATTACTTCAGTCTTCAGTCACATGATCCTTCTAATATGCTGATTTGATGCTTAATAAACATTTCTTATTATTATCAATGTTGAAAACAGTTAAGCTGCTTCATATTTTGGTGGAAACCATGATACCTTTTCAGGACTGATTGATTGATTTCTGATGAATGTAAAGTTCACATGTACAGCATTTATTTGAAATATAAATTGTGTAACATTATACATTATTTTACTCTCAGTTTTTATAATTTTAATGCATACATGCTGAATAAAAGTTTTAATGAAATTAAATTTAGTCTAAAGCTTTCAAGTTAACTAGTTCCCGCTGACAACCATGTGACACTTCTGTGTTTAAGATCTAAGATCCCAAAGTGAACATTATAGTGCCCTGCCTCGCTATGACAAACACGGACAAAAGTTATTTGAAAAGCCTCAAATTCTGATTGAAGAACAATATTGAGGGGGAAAATAAGACTTTAAGAGCTGAAAAACAAGCCTTACAAAATTATAAAAGATCTGTATCTTATCTTTCATAGGTTTCATAAATCATCGGATACCTTCGGAAGTGTTTGTTTTTTGCATGAAGGAAAGTTTGGTGTTATGTCTGCTGGTCATGCTTAAGTGCACATTATTCGGGGGTGATTATTTCACGGAGAGGCCGGTATAAGAAAGAGTGTGATTAATTGGCATTGTAATGAGGTGTTTCATATAACGTTCAATTAAATCTCACACTGATAAGCTCATTATCTCATCATTAAAACCTGAGGGTTCAAACTGAGTTGTTCTAAATCAGAAGGTATACGCTGTGGTAAAAGTTTACCGTTGTGTATAATTGATTAAAAGTTTAGAGTATTTTTGTTTTCTTATATATTGATTATACAACCGAATTCACAAAGATTTAAAGTTGTTTTCGAGTTGAATCTCTTGAAAATATATGTATGTTATTGGCCTTATTGCATCAGGTGCCTCTGTCACCAAGTTATCCGTTTTAAGGGGAAGATAGACATGAAAAAATAAGCTAAAACCAATACAAAACTAAAATTTGCCTTTTGATACACAAGAATGAGAAGCTGTTTCAAAATATTTTCTGATGAACAATCTAGCAGCCAGCTGTTGTACACAGTATAAAACTGTATGATTGTTTCCACCCTTTTTTAATCCGTCTGTTAGCTTTGAGGCTAAGCCATATGCTAGTGAACTCCTAAATTTGACAAAATAAACCTATATACACATTTACATATCTTTTTTTTTTTTTTTCTATCAGTGACTCATCTTGACTTCATGTGCAAATCCAAATTGTTGTCCAGTCTCTACTTCTGACTGACAATAGCAAGTAGCAAATCATCATTCATGGCTGTGATGTAAACTAACAGCTGTTTTGTTTTTGTTTTTTTTTTCCAAAAGGAGTCCAGCCCCAATGTCATCTTTCAATTAAAAAGTAATCCACGTCCTCATACAGTCCATGGAGTTTTTAGCCCATCTCATGTCATCAACATAAAACCAAAACCCAGATATAACTTAAAGCAATTATCAGATCGCAAAGGCTGAGTGGCACTAAAGCGTGGCACTGTGTTCATTTACATGCGAGGAACTGATGATCCTGTGTTTTCAGCGTCTCGCAGCTGCTCCACATGAACTCCATCTCTGCATCTTCTCTGAGTTTGAGTTGCTTTAATGTGCATTTGGAATTGCTATGTGCCAATCATCTTAACCGAGTTGTAATAAGAAACAATGGCTCTTTTTTGAATAATAATAATAATAATAATAATAATAATAATATGCATGTAAATGTAGTGATTTTATTTTTATTTTATTATTTTGTTTTATTTTAGCCATATTCATCTTTAATCACAATATTCTGGCAAAATTGTGCAGCCCTACAAACCAGGAATGTTATTTTAAAATTGCAACCAGAAAAAAAAATCACAAATAATGATATTTCTTTCTTTTTCTTTTTTTCTCCCCAACTCATGCATCCATAGGAAAGCAGCCCTAGTCAATATATCATGGAAACATATGCTAAAATTACTTTTAGCATTTTAATGTGAAAGCCAAAGGGCAATACAATGAAAGGGATGAGAGTTAAAGACATAGGGTGACAAATCAGCTTGAATTAAGAACCAATCCGTTGTCAAATGGTAGAAGCAGACATACACACACACAAACCTGCAGCATTGCTCTCCGTTCCACCGCTCGATACACTCGGATGGTAGCTGGAGAGTGCTAATGAATTTAGCCCATGCTCCTTTCACCACCTCCTGACCTGTTAATGGACTCCCACGGGCCGGTCCATCACTGTGAACTCCTGCTTCAGACATCCCCTCTGAAAATAGAGGAAAAGAGTCACTTATAAACACCACTACAGCTCTTGGCAGCCTGAGAAAAAAAAACAAAAAAAAAACTGCCTCCGTCCCCCTCCCTCATTCCCGGTCAGCTAAACACTGCGATCGCTTTAATTAATAATAAGCCAATAACTGTGGAACAAAGCCTACTGTCTCTGGTGCTTTGGAAACAATGCGAGCTTGTCAGGGAACAGGGATGGCGGCTGTTTATTGGAATTTTTTGTGATGACCAGGCATTGACTCCTGAAATGTTAATTACTTACACCTAAGTTTTTTGATTTCCTTAATTAAGGAAAGCAAAGTGCCAAGAAATCCTTGTTCTGGCTATTAATATTAGTGGCAGCACATTAAAAATGGCTGTTCCACATAGTCAGTATCCTGATCTGTACTGAGCTGCATAACTCTATTTTTGTCTTGACTAGTTAAACCAGCTGACCACCGGATTGGACAGACTGGGAGACTATTTAGACTCATATAATCTCTCTCTCTCTCTCTCTGTTTCTCTGAGACAAAATGTGCTAAGTTTTGGTGTTTTGTCACAATTAAACACATTGTATTGTTCTTTTGTAATCATCATTTGTATTTGATTGATTTGCAAATTGTTTCTTGTAAATAAACTTCTCGGAAACAATTATGTTTTTCAAAGCAGAGCTTGATTTGTTTCACAAGAAAAATTAAAATGTTTGCCCTCTTACAGAAAACATTGGGACTTTCAGGTTTTTCCCCCCACGTGCCTGTATATAATAATTCATTTAATTATTAATAAAGTATGTATTTAAACAAAAACATATAGATGCTTATTTTAAATGTAATTGTTCTTCTTATTATTTGTTGAATAACACAGTTGAGAAAGCCATTGCAAAGTTTGTTTTAACCCTTTCTCATGCACCTCCACTTTTGGCAAGTGGATGGTCAAATAGCAAGGCTGAAGTCTTAAATCTTTCTAATGACACACACAGTTTGTCAAGATTAAATAAGAATGCCATGACAATAGCATGCAGTGAATGTAAACAACAAGAATCTATGGGCCTTTAGATGGTTAAGAGGTTAATGAATGTTAAGTGTGAGGTGTGATTTCTGTTCCAAAACACTCATTTAGATTAAACATCTATTGCTGAATTAAATGCATACTATTTGCACACAACCAAAGAAAATTAATATGAAAACCTTTGTTCCCATTTGTTTCCAGTCAAACACACATGGCGACGTTTGACCACGATCTCACCCTCACACTCACTTTGTCACTCAGTCACTCAAGTCTGTGGGAAGTAGAGCAGTTTGCTTTAACTCTTGAATCAAATCGATTATAAATCGATACAGAGTTCACTGGCTAAATCTCTAATCTGAACTGTCAATCCAACAGCCGAACAAGGATGGCACCATTCATCAGACTTACCTACTGACCCTCGTCACCCACCGCACTTCAAAACAAACACATTTACTGTTCGCTTAAGCATGAAGGAATCGCTGTGACGCAAATTATAGATGCCGCTCAGCAGTCAGGTGGAAATGTTACATAGGGACAGAAAAACATGGCAAGAAGAAGACAAAGAATAGCAAAAGATGCTTTTGAACCGTAAGGACCTCAAACAAAAACTAAGCTCTGTTCTCAAATTGCACATTCAGTCATACAAGTTATGAAGTGAAAAAAGTTAACAAGGGTTGCAATGTAAAAATTGCTTAAGAATGAGATTGGTGTGCTTAAAAGTCCTGAAAAGTTATTATGTATTTTGTAAGAATGAAATGAAATGAAATGGATGGATGGATGTAAAAAATTACCTTTAGACTTCAACCATAACCAAGGGCTGGAAAAAAGCTGTTGAAAATTCCTGAATATTTGAGAAAAGGTTCAGTTTTGCAACACGTTTCATGCACTAACCCTCATGTTATTTCAAACTATTTATTTATTTATTTATTTTTGTGGAACACAAAAGGACAAAACTTAATGAATGTTCATGCATCTCTTCTGTCAGTCTTCTGTTTAAAAAAAAAAAAAAATGCATGCCAGGCCAGTAGTTGGCTACATCACTTTGTAAAGAATAACTGCGTCTACATGCCTGCGCACATATGCATTCCTATAGACTGAACATATAAAATATATGCACATGATGTCACCATTTTCGCAAATTTGCATTTCTGTAGATTCCACAGTGACGATAATGGTATCGATTTCAAAATCTTTGAAAGCTGTTTCCAAATGTTTGCATTTCCAGGCTCCAAGAATGCTGTTGTCATGTAAATGAACGGCCAAAACACATAAAAAAAACGTTTTCTGTTTTTAGTTGACAAGGGTGTTGTGTAAACAGCGCCTTATTAAAATTGTGCATGGTAAAAAAATAATAGCATACGGTTTGGAATGACATGAGGGTAAGTAAATAATGAAACCATTCCTTTAATGTAATCATGTGCTGGGTCTACTATCAGAACTAGGACAACTTCATAACCAGATGGGATCTCATGAATTCTCATATCTGTATGATCTGAATAATTCTGCTGATTCCAACATACCCAAAGTGTCTGAGGGATACAGCGCAGCCTGCATGAGTCTATGCAAATCATAAGCATTCATTATGCTAATGCATGACAAACACACATGGACACAAGCAAACAAATCTTGGTTTCATAAGCTTACCAAATTAGTAGTAAAACTATTGAGAAAAGCCAGCAAGTATAGTGAACGTTTTGTCTGGAAACGTGAGTACGCAAGTGTAATGGAAAGTAGTCTGGTCGTCACAGAAGGCATGACGTTTTATCTTTGAACATAAGTAAAACCAGTGCACTGCATGTGTTTCAGCAAGATGAAAATATATTTTATCTTTCCAGATTCTTTGCAAGCTTTGTTTCCTATTTAAACTACCTCAGCACAGAGACATATATTTCTATAGTCTTTACATTCACCTTTATGTCACACAGTGAGGTTAGATCAGAAAAAGCTTGCTAAAGTAAAGGAGATTCTCATTTCCAATAGTTCGGACCTGTGTACAATCAAAATCAAATATGTACTAAAATGAGTCTTACACCGTGTCTACACCGGACGCGACAGTTGTTGTATCGCGCCGCTCGTTGCGCCGCACCACATCGCGCCGCTCGCGTCCGGTGTAGACACGGTGTTACAGAATTTTTAAGGTTTTAACAAAATACTAAAAATACTAAAACTAAGTTATCCGCCCTTTTACAACTTGTTGGAACATTCTCTATCTATCTATCTATCTATCTATCCATCCATCCATCCATCCATCCATCAATCAATCAACTTTTTCACATTGATTTGATCATAGTGACCATTGGAAATTCAGGGAAAAAGCACTATAAAAACACCAGAACATGTCCATACAACTTGCAGTGTTTTCCAAGTCTTCTGAAATGTTATCTTTGTATGAAGCATAGACCGAAAGTCATTATTTACTGATAGCATTTCATCTTCCAGATCTCAAATCAAACATGGCATAGGTTAAAAATAATTTCATTTGGTGTTTCCGTCTCTAAGACCCAAGAATATTTGGAAAATGAATAGATGGACGTCCAACCTGTGCCATAGACACCATATTTGAGTTTTGGCCTGTTCCTCACACAAATCTATAATGTGGCTTCCAAAGATTTTGAATATATCACACAAGTCCAACCCAGGTTACGTGCCTGTGGTGAAATTTCTGCAAAATAATATGTTGCCTGTTGCATATTTCTAAACACTTTCAAAGTGAAAGTTTAAGTGGCTCTAAAAGCATCTTTACTTTTACCCAAAACAGATTAACTTAAATCTGAATTTTTATTGTCCATTGAATGGCATTAAAAATGTTAATGCTCTAAAGATAAAGTAGCACCTACATTTTACCCTAAACCAAAAGCAAACTTAAGATAAAAACACATTTGCTTAAGTAACCATACCTTTTTATGCTGCTTCTGCAAGTCCTTGAGCTCTTTTATTGTGACTTGTACCCAAGAGCTTTACATTACAAGTGTAATATTGTACCAGGTGTGCTACCGAGTAAGTTTAGGATGTCAGAAAAGCCATACATATGGAGCTGCTTATGTGATACAAATGTAAAAATGTGTTAGTTTACAAATCATGCATTATGGTGAAAGTGTTTTGAGGTCATAACATAGAACTGTGGAAGGAACTGTGCGTACATAATTCTTTAAATCAATATGCTGCTCCTGTAATTATAAATTGCGTGAAAAAGAATGAAGGTTGTTATCCCTCCACATTCTTTTTTCATGGTCTAATTGAGTTGGAAATGAAGGCAGGTCTGGTGGGGTGTATGGGTCAGTGTATGTTTGGCATCTTCTCCTGTACTTCCATTGTTGGATCCAACTCACAAATCTGTAAAAATGCCTTTTTTCATTACTGCATTCACTAAAATGTCAATGCTGCATAAATCAGATCCCAGTTTGTCAGCAGTTTGGCACACACAGCAAAATCACTGCTTAGATTCTCTGATATGGCCACAGCGATGCTCCCTTATCTAAAGCACAGTTGTGCCTCATGACGAGACGTGACTGCTAATCAGAAAAGTCGGGCAGTAATTCTCGCTAATGTCTCCAGTTACATCCCGAGTTTTGCTTCAGGTGTCAACCTGTTGTGATAAAATATGCATCACCTCCTGAAGTAAATACTATAGCTTGGATCTAATAGCATGCACACTTATTTTGACCTGTGTAAGTAAAATGTTCGCCCATTGATTGAAAGTCGTGTCTTGCAGACTGATTATGTACCTGCTCTGTAGTCAAGGAACTTGATGGTGCAAGAAAACCGCAAAGCATTTTTTTTTTTAACAAACGAAGAATGAGGCTCAATGTTATTCGAGCCTGCCAATCCCTAAACGAGCATTTGGGGAGAAACTGAGGATGCTGATTTGCTTGTGTTTCATTAGGGATCAGAGCCCTTCCTTCACTAACAGTAGGTGAGCGTGTGCAGGGCTCGATGAACACGGACTCCAAGTAATGCCCTGTATAGATACATCAAAAGAAATCAATGCCAGTTCCAGCATCGCCTCCTCTGTGGTGTAAATGAAGCTGGGCTTCTGAATAAGAAAACAAATCCCAGCCACGTTATTTTATTCTTTTGATACATCGAGAGCAGTGTTATGAGGGTCTGTGTCTGACTGCGTTGCTTAGTAATAAAACATAAGATCAGTGATGTGATAGACAAGCGCATCGTTAGGTGTTCAGTGCATATCTTTCGAGTTGGGATGTCAAAAGTTTCAAGTAGATACTAAGACTAAAAGATGCAATGAGACCAGTCTTGCTACAGTACATAAGTAGCGAATAAAAATTTGCAATTGTCAGTTAATTTGCAAGATATTATGCCTTTTGTAATGCATGTTACATAATGCGATTTTTAGTGAAGTGTTTATGCACTTACTGGGAATCGAAACCACGACCTTGATGCAAGTGAATAACGTTTGAGTGTATCTCATACTCATTACAAATAAATAAATATATACCTAAGAACCCCTGCAGTAGCCCACATTCATCATTCAAAAAGAGAAACCAAAACTAGGACTGCAGATATACAAACCGTAAACAAAACAGCACTTGCTTTGAGAACCCCTGGACTGCTGCCACCTGCTGGTATTTCATCTCACACAAGCACAGAGCATACATTCTAGTTGGACGTTGGCTGTAGTCTTGCCCGTGTGTTCAAGCTCAACTTTTTGGCCCAGATGTAGCGACACAAGGCGACAACACAGTCTGTTCTTTGATGTTGGCTTGGTGTGTCATGTCCTTAAAGATTTATTGACCTTGAACAAAGTCATGAGGATCTGCACCTTGTTTTTTGTCCTACAATTTGGTTGCATCCCTCAACTTTTGGTATTTTGAATGCATTTTTGAATAAGTCAGAATGTAGAAGAAAAAAAAAAAACATGTAGTTGATACTTGTAAGGACTCAAAACGGATGATGGGAGTTGTGCATTGGTGAAAAGGAGGGAAGGAAATATCCTGATCTTGGTCTTTTGATGTCATACACCCAGCCAGGCAAGACTGATTCTCTTCACACAGGCTCAGAAGTGCAGCTGGGACTATGGAAATGGATGCCCTCTGTTTCTGACGCCATGTAGGGTCTGTTGCCGATTTAGAATGGATAAGCAAACCCATGCCAAATTGCTGAACTGGCACTGGAAGGGAGTGACCTTTGGTATCGGTGCTGCCATCCCTTTGTTCCAGTGTCCCAAAGGTTGGATGGGATGGAAAAGGCAGGGATGGCGGATGGCTGATTTGCCCGACAATGCCCCACACCAGCTTGTTGCTCCCTCTTCCAGTTCCCTCCCAGCCACTGGCAGTCATTTGATGGCTATCTTACTTCATCAAAAGTAGCTCCAGGCTTGCGTCGTGTCTCAAAGGCGCTTGCATCAGGAGTCACTGCTGACGAAACTAGAATGAGACCTTCTGCTCCCAGTTTTTCGCTCTCTTTTTTTTGTCTATGCTCCTCTCTTTCATTCCCTTTTTGACTGAATCCTCTTGCTCTCTTCCCCTGTTTTTTTTTTTTTTTTTTTCATTAGCGCTTTTCTATTTTTTCAATAGATTCAAATCGCCTCTGGGGGTAAAACTCTGCTACGGACATGAGTCGACTTTCAAGTATTTGTGTGTGTGTGTGTGTGTGTGTGTGTGTGTGTTGACGCATGCATCCATGTTTTGCAAGGGCCGAAAACAACTACACAAGCCTCAATCAGTGACAGACAGGGTAAGGAGGATACAGTAGAAGAAAACCTTGTGTCTGTGTGTGCGTGTGCTGAAATACGGAGATCATTGCTGTGTTATGTTCTGTGGACTGCACTCTAAATTAGTATTCTGAGCTGGCATTTGCTAGATTTCTTGCTCACTCAAAGCACGCTGCTATGTTATCAACAGTCACTCAATGGTGCCACCACTGTCAAATTTCTGGTGCTGTGAAATCACTCGAAGTTCACAGCACTTGCAGCTGCCATGTTTACTTTATTGGATTCTTCTCTCCTCCTTCCAGACCCATTCAAAACACAAGAGTTTTGCCCAAATGCATCAATACTGTGCGGGTCTCCTGCTCCCAGTGTTTTTCCTTCAATATTTGCTCTCTCTGTTGTGCTAAAACACCAGAAAGCTCTGGGCTGTCATTGCAAGCAAAATGTTATCAAATGTTATTATTAATGTTATAAAATATAGTTGAAGTTAAATTTGGATAGTTCACACAAAAGGTTGTATAATATATATTATAATAGATCTACTTCATCTACTGTATGTTTTGATCATCATTCTGATTCCGGTCTGGATGCAGTCATGACAAAAAAAATTAATAAATAAATAGGCGACATTTCATTTAGTAACTTTTAGAGTTATATGCTGATATTGTTTGATAAGTGTGTTACTTTACAAATGCATCTGCTACATATGAGATGCATTTCTGCCTCTTCTTCGCCTGTGTTTTGCTCTAGAGATTCAGTACTCTTTAAAAAGATGTGTAATAGCACCACCTACCGTATAAGAGTGAAAACACAGAAACCTGGAAAATTCGGTCAACGGCGGAGAAAGAGTTAATTTATAAAGGGAATTATAAATAGGTTTGAAACACCTTCAGAAATGGACCTGCAGTGTGACAGTAAGTATACTTATTACATGTAGTCTCTTAAAAATGGTCAACAAATCCTGTGAGCATAAGTATATATTTGTAATAAATACAGTATATACGATATGTATCCTGTGAGACAAGCAGTCAGTGTTCACTGACATTCACAAAGAGCCAAAGCTCCATAGAAGGTTTTTTAGAAAGTCTGCAAACCCTTCATCAAGCTTTCTGTGTGCCGCGCTTTCCCTCAATGTGTGTCCACTTGACTACCCATGTGAAAGGCTTCTAAGAACTGTGTTATTAGTTCCTGTTACATTGCAGAGTCCAGTGCCAGTGACAGGAGGTGCGACGCCATCCACACCGGGCATCCTCAAACTTCCCCAAGTCTCAGAGAAAAAAAGAAAAAAAAACGAAGAACCAGAGAGCTGCAAAATAAAGGCCCCTCAAAGCTTCAAAGCTCTTCCCCGAATCAACATCTTATGAATTCCAAAGGCTTTTTCTTCATTTTTTTTTTTTTTTGAGCCGCACATCTCTTCCTTGCAAACCTCCCCTGACATCCACCCCTAACGTCCCCCCTTTTTACCAGCTCAACCTTCGTTCCTGTCCTCCCCCGCCCTCTCCTCTCCTCCTCTTGGGTCTAAATAGAAAGTGACAAGTCTTCCTGTTCCCGTACAAAATTTATGATCAATGTTTCATTAATCACAGATTCTTAAAACATTCTGCTCCTTTGGGATCTTCATCTCTTCTTAAATAAAACAGAAAGAGCCAGGCTTTCTCCAAAGGATGATAAGAACATGTAGCAAAACTCTCTTCAATTCCTTGCCACTGGTGAAATAATGGTCATTGTTTATGACATCC
Source organism: Sinocyclocheilus rhinocerous (assembly GCF_001515625.1). Taxonomy (NCBI): domain Eukaryota; kingdom Metazoa; phylum Chordata; class Actinopteri; order Cypriniformes; family Cyprinidae; genus Sinocyclocheilus; species Sinocyclocheilus rhinocerous. The sequence continues at coordinate 358,373 of NW_015648010.1, forward strand.
ATGCACTGAGAGCCCAGGCAATGCAGCGACCCGCTGAGCTTAATGGGTTATCTAAATGTCACATCTCATCCTGCCAGGAAACAGAGGGATTATGCCGCGCATAGCTCCTTCTTTAGAAAAAAAAAGGTCAACAAAATGTATATATATATTTTTTTTAAAGTTCTGATTTCACCTGCTTTAAGAGGAAAACCGGGTCATTTAGGAATGTTTCTTCCTTGGAAGTGCTCGCTTTGCATGCTACATGAAGCGAAGAGATACTGGAGAATGAGGAGAAAAAGCAAACAACGACAACAAAAGCCCGTTCCTCCTGCTTTGAACAAGCCATTGTGTTTCAAACGCTGAATCTCAACTTCATCAGCAGGACAGCTGGCGCTTAGTTCACTAAAGGACACTAGGCAGTTGGCAACAGCCGTTGTTATCTTCAAAGACTTCCCTTTAACAATTCACTCATTTAAGAAGGATCTTCTATTATCTATGGCCAAACATGACATGCATCCTACTCTGGATTTCTGTTTGAATTCTCTCTGTAGGCATGCATGCTTATTCTTTTAACTTGCCGCTTGTAGTCTAGTCCACTTTGCAGTGTATTCTGGACGGGAAATATCCACTTATGCCAGAAGAGACCACGGCTGACGTGTTTAACAATGTGTTCACACAAATTGAGATTCTTACCTCAAAACACTTTTGCCATAGTCCAGAATTTTAGAGCTAATACATTTTGTATATGTAAATGCAGTAGCATTCATTGATTCGATACTAGTAACTAGACTAAATTTGGCATATCCAACAATTAATTATTCCGGCAACACTTTATTTCGATAGTCCACTTTAGACATTCTATTAACAGTGAGTAACTTTGCAACTACATGTCAACTAGCAGCTAGTAGAGTATTAGTAAACTGTCTGCTTAATATCTTCTAACACTTTCTTTGTCAACATTCTACTAACCCTAAACCTACCCTAACAGTCTACTCTGAGAATTAGTTGACATGTAGTTACAAAGTTACTTATAGTTAGTAGAATGTCTAAAGTGGACTATCGAAATAAAGTGTAACCATTATTCCTTACTGGCTAAAATTTAAAAAGAAAATGTAATATATAAAATAAAACCCAATAAAAAATATAAATATCTATACAATTTTATTAAAATACTAATACAACTATAACAATATCTCAGTGATACTAAAATAACACTGCCCATAACTGTATTATATAATAAAATAACAACAACAATAATAATAATAATAATCATAATCATCATCATCATCATCATCATCATTATTATTGTTGTTGTTGTTGTTGTTGTTGTTACTATTGTTGTTGGGTTTTTATCAATTGCATTTTTAATCAAATTCAAATAGTTACTCTGACTCCCGTCAGTTGCATAAAACCAGCCAGTCAGGTTGAAACTGGCGATTTCCGCCAGTGCTTTCCATTTTCATATGCCGTATGCATCAAATGATTGGTGAGCATCTGTATATAGGTGGTCTGTCTGAGCTTGAGACTGTACAATATTCCTCCTCTCAAAGTGATTCATTATAGAGAACATACTGATGGAGAGGGCTGTTGAAATGCATGAAATTGAACTCTGTTGGCTAAAGCTGTCAGGAATCAATGACCTGTGAGCTGATCTTCAGAATTATTGGCTTCTTAAAAGTATGCCAGCTATATAATTAACCGACCTTAACCGAAATGCTCAAAGGTTAGGTTTAAAAAAAGAAAAATGGCTTCAATTCAAGGCTCTACCTATAAAGAGTCAGTTCTCCACCCACATCCTTTGAAAATGGCAGAGCCCCTCACACCTTTCATGGCCACTGCTATTCATTAACCTTTAGCTTCTAACTTATATGGGCTTTTATTTTCTTTTATACGGTTCAGTGAATTATAAATATGTGGACTCCCACAATAGTTGCCAGAAGGAAATTCACAGAGTCAGTTTTCCTGACTGAGCAGTTTAAATCATTTGCAGGACGTACAAGGCGAGAGGAGTTTTCTCAAAACTGCAGCTATAATGCATTGTATAGCCGTGTGGGTCAGCGACATGACGGTCAGTTTACTGACCTATCTGTTCATTTATTCAATAATACATCCATCCATTCCCTACACTGCTTATCCTCTGCAGGGTCACAGGGGTGCTGGATACGGTGACCGAGAAGTGCAAAACAAATCACATATATTAGTACTTTTCAATTAAAAATGCAGTTTCTGTATTATTATTATTATTATTATTATTATTATTAATAATAATAATAATAATAATAAACACTATTATTTATAGTTATTAATTTAACTTAGGTTGTACAAATACACATTTATTCACTGTTTAAGGAACATAAATTATGTTAGTAAATTTTATTTGATGGTTAAACCACATGACATTTTCAGGGTCATTCAATTGGAAATGGTGTAAAAGTTTTCCAAAATCATTGATTTGAACACAGATACGAGAAGTACAATTATTAAGATTGCGCAGTAGACTAAGCTGAGTTTCTGTGCTGGATCCACTAATGAACTGCATTTCCCATTGACTAAGCATTTTCTTGGAACTGAATGTACAGAACCACAAACCATAAAGAAAGAGCTCCTGAAGACATTTGAAATGTGAGGGCTGATTAAGCATGAGTGCATTAATACTAATATAAACCTCGTGTCTCGTGTGGCCAGGGTTCATTTCCTCTCCTCCAGCCTAGAGATCAATACGGTTGGCCACAGGGGTCAAGATGATTAGATTTTGGTGCAGCCGATCGGAATTCTTTTATCGGTTTATAATCATTGAGAGTAGTTTCAATTTGTCGAGGAGAGCCGGACTTCCTCTGATCTTAGTGGGAACAGCACAGAAGTGATTCCCCTTGAGCTACAGGGCTGGATTTCTATTCCCATCCCAGCAATAAAACACAACAGAAGCTGAAGGCAGACTTTTCCCATATGCACTTTCCATCAGTCTGGACTGCAGCATGACGCTTATTGATTTCCTTCCATCCAGGTTTATCTCAAGGTTACGTCTGGATAACTCATGAATAACAGATACAGTCAAATTAAATTGACATGCATCCTTGGAATTAAGCCTCCGCTTTTAACATTTTTAACAGGTTGAGTTGAAAATACATAAGATGAGAACATTTTGAAGCATGTTTGGACTAATTCGTAGTTTTATGAGCATGTGCTTGGAACACAAAATAGCATTTATTTTCCATTATGAAATGCATTTTCAAGTTAAATAGATATTCAGTCAGAAATAATTGGATTGTGAAATATTTGATTGGATTGTGAAAAGCAGGCATAGTAGAATATGACACAATTACATTTTTTATCAGTATGTGTTTTTATTTATATATTTATTTATTTATTTACTTGTTTACTTACTGGGCTTGTATATTTATAATATGAATGTATTCATATTTATTATATTATAGCTTATATTATACTGCTTATATTTATTTGTTTATTTATTTATTTGAATTATTCTGTGTGTATTTGAGTTTATTTTTATCTTTTATCTCTGAGCAAATCAGTGCATACATTTTATAAGCAGATACATTTTCCATATTGACAAAATATTAGAAAGCATTTAAGAATAATTCGCATAATAAACAAAAATCCATTATAAAATGCTATTTATTATGACATATTATGAAATATCCATTTTGATCCCATGTCCTAAGCATATTTGCATACCAGTATTAGATAAGTTACTCTAAAACTAATTAAGTCTTTTTGTAAACCGTTTAACCCTTTCATCCCTTTTAACCCTTTCGAATAAATAAATAATATGCAATTGCATAAATTCTTCTTCAACTGACCAAAATATTTAAAGGGAGAAGGTTACATTAAAAACACACATTTTAAAATCAAATGTCACAGTTTGATGTTTAATCCACTTTATCTAGCATTGTTCTAGTCTATACAGTATTTAATGCAATTACATCAGAAGTAACTGTAATTAGATTACAGAAAAAAATAAAGAGTAATCCCTTACTTTACGTTTTCAAGGGAAAAGTAATTTGATTACAGTTATTAACTACTTAATAATGCACTACACCCAACAATGCTGTACACGTCTTTTCATATGAGGTCATACACTTAGAGCAGACACCACTCTTAAACTGTGTGTGTGTGTGTGTGTGTGTGTGTGTGTGTGTGGGCGGGCGTCGCTCCATGGCGATCCCAGACAATAGAATGAACAGTCATCTGACACCTTGTGATGAATGAAGCTCATCCCTACATTCCTCTGATAAATTCCTCCCCTCCACTTCACATCCATTTCCTCATCATATAAAACACACACTGCATTGCATTAGGTGCCCATTACCATTATGCATTTTGGCAAAGCTGCTAACACTCTCATCAGTCGCACACCAGGCAGCCGACTAACGGGATACTACAGCACTATACGCTCCTTATAGATGCTGCACCTGCTGTAGTGGACTTATTTGAAGCTTTATTTTAAAGGAAACACACTGGGTATGAATATTCAAGGTAGTAAATCAGATTGTCCTCTGGAAAACCAACACAAATAGATTGCATTTGGTTGCAGTGCTAAGGCTATGGATTGTATCATATTTTATTTGAAGCTTGAATGCTTCACACTTTTAAATATAAATGCCTTAATTAGATATGTTGGTAATTCATCCTCTATAGCATTCACCCAATGCTGCACATTAAATTATCCATGTCACTTAAAATTCATGCTGTACGTTCGCAAAATAGAGCCACAGTTTTCTGCTTATTTATTCAAAATGATAACTTTTAGCAAACAACAGCGTAGGCTACCCTGCAGCAACTAATTTGCAAACACTTTATGACTCATATTTTATTGACAGGTTAGCTTTTATGACTGATATTATAATTGATTCATTTTAGACTCTGGCTTATTTGTTGAAATTGTTTCTTGCAAAACATAATTAGGAATATTAGGCTTCATTCTCGATGTCTGTTTGTTTAGTAAACTGCATTTTAATAGCTTTCCCCATCTCTTCAAACTCTCTGCACAGCTTCCGCGACGGAGAGAAAATGCGCGCCTCGCAAAACTTTGTAGACAATCCAGCCGCATGATGCAATTTTCAATTTCCTCACAATAAGTGAAATAATCACATCCATTTTCTGATATTCCACGTCATTTATTTTACTCTCACCCTTATTTTCCTCTTCTCCTCCTCTTCACTTGGCCCAGTTTGAGTCGTTGCTTTAGTTGTCATTGTAGAAAAGACTCTGCATGCATTAGAGTGGCAGCCTGAATTATGAAAATGATCCCAGAACTAATATTTAAACAGTTATGCAACAAAAAGAGCTGAAATTCATACAGCCCACTGAGAAGAAACACGCACACTCAGATGGAGTATGCATATTGATAACTCTTTGTAGGAGAGAATGTGAGGCATAAATTATTCTCTAAACAATTTACTTTGTTTTGTTGAGGAGGCAAAGCAATTTGACTGAGTTGTTTGGGCTTCAGTGTGATCTGTAGTACTGGTCAAATCCAGTCATAACAGCTGTTGGAAAAAAATCTAGATTTGCATCTGATCAACAAATGTATTTGCCCGAAGGAATGTATTTTTAATAATAATAATAATAATAATAATAATAATAATAATGTCTGGGTTAAATTAATTAATTAATTAATGTATTTATTTATTTAGTTAGTTAGTTAGTTAGTTAGTTACAGTAATATTGTGTGTAAACTGTGTAAACTTGCTGAGTAAAAGTATTATTTCTTAGGAAAAAAATACTTAACCCAACCTTTTGAACAATAGTGTATCAACAGCGCACAGTTTCCAAAAAAAAAACAGCAGCTCAACTGTTTTCAAAAGTAATCTGTAATTAGAAATGTTTCTTGAGCAGCAAATAAGCACATTAGAATGATTTCTGAAGGATCATGTGACATCGAAGACTGGAGTAATGATGCTGAAAATGCAGCTTTGCATCGCAAGAATAAATTACATCTTAAAATATACAACATTAGAAAATGCTTATTATAAATTGTAATAGTATTTCACAATATTACTGTTTTTTACTGTATTTTAATCAAATAAATGCAGCCTTGGCAAGCATAAGGTACTTCTTTTAAAAATATAAAATATTCTTAAATATTCCATACTTCTAGTTGTCACGCCCCTGGACTCTATCTATGTGTTTTTCCCTCTCCACGTGCTCCATGACCCAGTTTTCCCTCATGTTGATTGTTCATTAGTTCCAGGTGTGTCTCGTCATCCCCTCGTCAAGTCATATGTATTTATAGTGAGTCCTGTTCTGAGTTTGGTTGTCTGGTATTGAATGTTAGTCTTTCCCCGCTATGTGTGTGTTCCTAGTTCAATTGGATGTTTATTAAAGTCTGTTCGTTTGAAGTTTACTCCACGTCTCCTCGTTCGCTCCGTGCTCCTCACAGTAGCGGTTCGTGACACTAGTATTGATGAATGTATTTAATATGTATAGTTAAGCAGTTGTCTAGATCAGAGCAGTCTAGATAAATTAATCGTATTTAATGGCAAGTACATTAAAAACATAATAAATCATTCATTAAATGACAGGAGCAGATCTGACCATAGGACATCTTGGGGTATTTAATCAATTTTTATTAGTTACAAATAATACAGCAAGCAAGCTTGTATTATATCTATGTGATATTTAATATACAGTGGGTACGGAAAGTATTCAGACCCCCTTAAATTTTTCACTCTTTGTTATATTGCAGCCATTTGCTAAAATCATTTAAGTTAATTTTTTTTCCTCATTAATGTACACACAGCACCCCATATTGATTATCCTAGGATTTGAGTCCATGTCTATTGCTCTTTACCTACATGTGATAGCAAACTGAATAGCCGAATGCTTGGTCTTTGATTCATTTGGACAGGAAACTGAATTCTGAAAGTTGCAGCATGTTTTTATAATACAATGAACTGTTTTATATTGAAAGATAACTGGAAATTTGATTTCTCACAATATGACCCCTTTAAATCAGTTACAGGATGCATAACACTGGAAGCTTATGCTGAGTCAACCCATGATTCAACCCGCAGATAGTCTAATGCATCGTGAGGCCATTTAACAGTGAGGAATGCAACAAAGAGAGCTGAAATTTATACAACCCACCGAGAATCACGCACACTCAGATGGGGTATGCATATTGATAACTCTTTAAAGGGGTAATGTGACGCATAAATTATCCTCTAAACAATTTACTTTGTTTTGTTGAGGAGGCAAAGCAATTTGGCTGAGTTGTTTGGGTTCCAATGTGATTTCCAGTATTTGGTCAGATCCAATCATAGCAGCTGTTGGAACAAATCTACATTAGAGATCCCCTTCGTAATCTGATCCATGCATTTGTCTTAATGGAAACAGGCTCTGGGAACATTTCCAATTCAATTTATCTCATAGTATTTACCTTGATATTTGCTAATAAAAATGTATTATTGCTGTAGTCTAGAATAAACGCATACCTTCAATCGAATTATGAAAGTGACAAAGCAATGGAAGAAGCGTTTCAGCCTTCAACATAAATCACAGCGTCAGACTGATGCTCCCCTGACAATCATTTTATCCCACAACTAGGCCAAGTCTCTGTCCAGAAAAAAAAAAAAACACTTCACAGTGCATTCAAAGGCTCGAGCCTGCGCTTTACTGTATGAACGAGTATTCCATGAACAATTTATTAACTGCAAGAACTGATGAAAATCTACAATGTTTGTGCCAAAATCTACTGAAAATGCACCCTAATTTAGTATAACTGTAATTATAAAAATATATGTAATGTATAATAATGTATAAATGTAGGAATGTGTAAATTTCAAAATTACAGATAACACTTTATTTTGAGTCCACATTAAACATTCTGCTGTAATTTTTCAAGTCATTTTGCAACTACATGTCAACTAGATGTCATTAATTAAAATATTACTGTCTGCTTAATATCTTCTAACACTTTATTTTGATGGTTTCAAATAATAGACATTCTACTGACTTTAAAGGTGCTGTATGTAAGTTTTTGACTCTATACTAAAGCATAAAAATACCATAATATGTTTGCAGATATTTAAGAAACATGCTAAGTTAACATACTTGTTTATCTGAAAAACAATGCTACAGTCAGTTATTCTCCTTTGAAAATGTGCGTTCCGGGCCGGAATGTCAGCCTCTGTTTTGGTTTGTGAAACCCACCCACTGCCAGTTTACCCAATTGTATTTCGGCTCCCCGAGTTGCCAGTTGGCGGAAAACACCGCATTTCATTCATCGTCAAGTGCGCTCGTTCCTGTCTGTGTCAGTCCTACATACAGCACCTTTTATGTATCTTTGCAAGTACATGTCAACTTATTCTACTAACCCGAACTGAACCTAACAGTCTACTAATACTCTAATGAGAGTTAGTTAATATGTAGTTGCAAATTAATGAGAGTCGGGTGACATGTAGTTGCAAAGTTATAGTTAGTAGAATGTCTATCAAATGGACTATCAAAATAAAGTGCAAGCAAATTATTTATTGTAGTGAATGGCCTTGACTAAGGTCAGCTAACAAACAAAACTGCGTGCCGCTTACCTCTCCTCACAGGTCAGCGGTAACCTCAGCGTCCCAGCAGGAAGAAACCTGAGGGTCTCATAATTAGCTTTCGTCCTCATTACCGAAGAGGCCGGTCCCCACTGTGCTCAGATCAATTCAGTCATTGCTTCATATCTGTAAGTGACATGGAAGGAATTCTGATGAGAAAGAAGATCACAGTTCAGCGTAATGATGTGTCTGTTCAGATATCTGAAGACATTATCACAGAGTCTCATAGAAGTGCAGATTTTGCACACACATAGACGCACATCCCAGGCTTGCTGGAAATACATGACTCTGCCTACCTTTCTGCAAAACCTCAAAAATGTACCTATACATACAATTCACTGCCGTATCCAGCTGAAATGAACACTAATTGCAATAAAACACAAGAACACATTATGATTACAGAGGCAGATTATCAAGGAATAAAGGCTTATTTTTGCACAGTTCCTTGCACAATACTATGTTATAACCTCAAAACACTATTACCATAGTGCATGACTTGTAAACGAATACATTGTGATGTTTGCATTACATAATCAGCTCAATATATATGGCTTTTCTGACATAGTAAACTTGCTCAGTAGCGCACCCTGTACAGCATTGCACTTGCGATGTGGAGCACTCAGATACTACCCCCATGAAACATGAATCATGATAAAAGAGCACCAGTCCCCAGACATTTAATTTCTGAACTGTTTCGGAGAAAGTTAAACACGATATTTAGCACCAGACGCTGGACATTTTGCTCTTAAACTGTTGTAAAAATAAATGTGCTACAAGTAACACAATATCGTTAAAACCAGTCATAAGCTTTAATTCACTGGGGAATAAATATATAGAGCATAATTTGTAGTAATAATAATATGCACTTTGGGCTTATATTTGCTTAACTTCACCTAACCTAAATCTTAATCAGTAGTTTTATCTTGTTTTCCGTAATATCTAGACATCCTTAAACAAATTGGCTACATTTACATTTGTTATTAGAGAGCAAATATATTGAATATTTTTTCTTCTTCCCAATTTTAAGCATAAGTCTAATTAAATGTAATTAGGTTTATGCTTAGAACCAGAACAGTTTGCCAGTAGGGTAGGAAAAATAAACTTAAGTCTTTGTAATCTTGTTTTCCAAGTCAATTTATCCTGTTTTAAGGATGTTTTTTTTTTTTTTTTTTTTTTTTAAAAAAAAAAAAACACAAATAA
>NW_015648010.1:368285-386604 GCF_001515625.1 Sinocyclocheilus rhinocerous
AAAAAAGACAAACATACTGATTAAGAAAACGATTTTTAAAGAGTATCAATGTGTTTGATAAATCTACTGGATGTGGAGGGATTAAAACCCATCACTTGCATTGAATTATATGGACTAATGCCTAAATAAAAAGTGTCCTGTCAAGCTCAAGCAACAGTAAGCTGTTGACCCTGAAGACACAAGAATCTAAATTGACAAGCCCATCTAAACAATTTGCATTCAGATACACATCTCTCACTTTTTACACATTATAACCATGGTACTGTGAATCTAAAGACATTTCACTGCTGTGAAGAGTTGAAATGCTCTCTTTCTATGGAAGAATGCCCCGATCAGCCTGTGGAGGTGACTTATTGAACACAGCAGGAGCTGCAACTCAATATTAATCCATCCATCTTTACCCGGGCAAACACAGGGGAAAGAAGAAACTTTTCTTTTTTTTTTGTAACCTGCATACTGGTTTCACTTCATGTGATATTCAATAACACTATTAAGAGTATTTTGTTCACTATGCTGATACTTGAATTATGTATTTCCATGAGAACACTCATTGAAAGGGGCAGCAGGTGAATATAAGGCGACCGAGGACATTTTTATTTTAGTAGTCAGCCTACTGTATCATTCAAGTTATTGTCTTTGATTAATAATAATAAAAAGGTTGAATATAGATTTTGTGAAATTCTCTGTCATACTACTTCAGTTACATTTTGTCATCAGCTCAACATTTTTGGGGTGTTCAGAGTAGTTTGTAGCGGAGTAGATTTACACCCATTTGCATAGTAGCTAACATTCTCAATTAACTTTAGTGAGGTGCAATTTAATGTTTTTAATTGTGTTCCATTCATTGAAACTAAATATAAAGTATGTGATGACATAATGCTTATTGCACAGCCAAGTGCAATATCCAGCACGTTAGCTGTTGTTTCACTTTGTGGTTTGTTTTTAACAGCACAAATTGGGGACATTACTGAGGACAGATCCAGCCCACCAAAAATGATGACATCTAGATGCCACCTCAAATGGTAAACCATGTTTATTTTTTTTTTTTGATTTTACTTTAATTTTTATTTTCAGATTTACACCATGGGTAACACTTTAGTTTAGAGACCAGTTCTCACTATTAACTAGTTGCTTAACTATTTGCTTATTAGCATGCTTATTACTAACATATTGGCTGTTTATTAGTACTTAAAGCACATATCAATGCCTTATTCTGCATGACCATGTTTTGAATCTCTTAATCCTACCACATACCGAAACTTAACAACTACCTTAATAACTACTAATAAGCAGCAAATTGGGAGTTTAAGGCAAAATGCATAGTTAATAGTGAGTTAACAGTGAGAATTGGTCCCCAAACTAAAGTGTGACCCACTTTACAGTTAAGTCTCTGTAGTTAATGTCAGTCAATGCATTAACTAAAAATATTAAATAAAATACACTGTTAAAGCATTGTTTGTTAGCTCGGGTTCATTAAAAAAATAACAGATACAACTTTATTTTTAAAAATGTGTTTAAAATTGGCATTAACTAAGATTAATAAACACTTTTCATTGTTAGTTCATGTTAACTAATGTAGTTAACCAATGGTAAAACATGGAAACTTATTGTAAAGTGTTACTGAAATGTGTTATGAAGCTACTGCTATGATTGTTAATACATGGAGTCACAGCGCTCAGTTGGGAAAAGTTTCATTAGACATTTTTTTTGTTTCCCCTAGCCAGCAACTTCCTTTCGTACTCCATTTGATCTTACTCAGTAAAGTAGGTTTTCTTTCTCCAACTTTGCAGTGGAAAATTTCCAAATGTCTTGCAATGATATGCTCCTTAGTCGGTCTATTTAGGGCTAGACTAAAAGTGGCAGAATCAGCAAAGAGATGAGCATTCAACTCTAGCATCTATTTATAAAAATCATCTCATCTTGTTCAAAATCATGCTGTGTGTGATACCAGCAGACCGCTTGCTCCTATTTAAGATCCCATCCCAGCGAGGATCCTTCCGAGTCCTAATTAGGCCTGAATTCAGAGCGTACATTGTGCATAAATATAAACAGAATGCTTAGTACCCCGTGCGCTACACTGCGATCTCTCAGTTGGACAATCGGAGTGGGTGCAGACGCTTAGAAGTGGATGGATGGGAATTTATTTTGCGCTCCGTCCCAAGACGTGAGAATTGCCCAGTTCTGCTGAATGACAACAAACCAGAGGCTTCAGACGAACACAATGGCTGCATTGTACTGCAGTCAGCGCCTGCTTCAGCACTGGGGGTCTTGCCAATTAGGTCAGAGCTGTGAGAAAGCTACCTCATGATGATGAGCAAGCTAAATCACCCCTCCTAAAACTATTTGAAAGGGACTGAGAAGAAAAGGGATGGCTCACCGTTGTGCAAAGTAGTTATGCAGCCCCACGTTTGCTGATGAGATTAATTGTCTAGCGTTCAAATGTCAGCCTTCACTTAGCAAACTGATAGCATCAGTTGAGTTGATTTCCTGATTTCCCCAGCGCTTCTGAGTGGTGTGTGTTCTTCCAACCCAGGTTCATTGGAAATACGTGACTCTAGCTACAATTCTGCTAAACCTGACGTCACTGCTGGTACATTTTGCTGAACGTTTCAAGTAACACATCCTCAAGAGGCGCTATAAGCAATATATATATATATTTTTTTTTTCATTGCAGATGCAGGTGTATAAAGCAGATGGCAACTTTTTATTATGTTGGTTGTTATATGTATCATGGCAGTTCAGAAATTAAATGTCTGGTGAGTTGCACTAACAGGCTAATGCGTTTGAAAATAATCAACACTATCTCGTGACCTGGAGCCTAATGCCGAGTTCACACTGCACGATTTTCAAACTCGTCGGATCGCCGTGGCGTCCAAAAACCTCACTCATACAATTTTGTATGATTTGTGTGAGGGGTAGGTTTAGGGCTGGTTCATTATACGAATTCCTACGGATATGGCACCCTGTAAAATACATACAACTTTTCAAAATTTGTACGAATTTGTTCGAATTAGCCACCTCCCAAAATATGTACGAATTGCCGTGAGATCGGGTTGAAATAATATAACACCTACACTAAATCTAACTGATATTGTTAACAAAAGCAAATGTGAGAGAAAAACACATTTGCTGAAGCAACCATGCCATTTTATCTTGCATCTACAAGTATTTGAGCAGTTTTATCATGATTTTGTGTTTCACAGGACTCGTATCAAGCGTTTTGTATCACGAGTGCGCTGCAATACCAGGTGCGCTACTGAGCAAGTTTACTATGTCAGAAAAGCTAAACATATGGAGATGGCTATCTAATGCAAACTTCAAAATGTGTTTTTGTTTACAAATCAAGCACTATGGCTAAAGTGTTTTGAGGTAATAGCATAGAATTGTGCAAGGAAACACATCTTTATTACCGTATTGTCCCGAATATAAGACGATATCTTTTTCTTGGAAATACATCTGAAAAAACGCGGTCGTCTTATATTCAGGGTCTAGACTTTGACATGTCAATAATACACCCACAACACTAGGTGGCGCCAAATACACATAAAACGAGTGTGCCATGAAATATGTAATGTAATGCGTGTTGTAAAGATCGCGAGTAAAAACAAAAGAAAAAGAAAACCTTACAGCTGCATGAGTCATGACTGTCACGTTAGCCTGATGGCACCAAACTCTCTTTGTGATTTTAAAACGTAAGACAGTACCCAGATTTGAAGACTACAGTAAGATTTAACTTCTACTGTTAATAAGATTTTGGTAGGCTACTATTAGATGGATAGCCTAAATGTCCTAATTCAGATGGGCTACCTTTTTTTTTATTTTTTTTTTATGGTATATCAAAAAGTGTATATATTTTAAATGTGATTGTTGGTACATTTTACCAGTTTTTACCATACTTTCAAAACAAAAATTTAAATTGGAAAAATATGCAATATGAAAATAATTGAAGACAAACACATTTTTTACTGAGAAAAAACAAGATTTGGTTTTTAAAAAGCCTTTTTCCAAAAGGTACATCTGGAAAAAGGGGGGGTCGTCTTATAATCAGGGTCGTCTTATATTCGGGCCAATACGGTAATCAATTTCTGCTTCTGTAATTATAATTTGTTGTGCAAAATAGTTTTTGGTATTTACTGCCACTTAGGTTCATTTTAGCTATAAAACTGCAGTGAAACGCATGTATAGGAACGTATGCCAGAGTTATGTATTTTCAATGAATCTGTGTTGTTTGTTTTTTTTTTTTTTCAGAAATGGCAGTACAAACCTCTCACCTTGAAAATCAAAAGTAATGCCTGCAGTGCATCCCATGATGACTATTACGTTATTTGTTTGATCTACTGTATACAGGGTCACAATCCAAACAACTAGTGGTCTAAAGATTTGGTCTGAATTATTGAATTATTGACTACAAATCCTTAATGCTCCTAACACACACAAACACTACCTACTCCTACATTTTAATTAATCAGAGCCAAAAGAACAGGGAGAAAAATCTATTCAAATAACTGGCGGCTGCTTGCAAAGAAAATTGGATTCATTTTTTGCCATGTGCAATCAGGGTGAATTTTTTGAGGAAGTATCACTTCCTGTAATTTGAATGTGTAAAATATTAATTTCACTCTTTACATTGATAAATTGTCAGTATGACTCCCACGTTGTCATTTCCATACTCCGATGTTAAATTAAGATCTGACTGTATCTCTCTGATTATTATTACACGCTGTCTGTTAACTTGGTCCCTGGCTTAAATTGTGAATTAAGGACCTTATTAGCCTCATTTTGTAAGTGTGAAAGTGTTTCTTTTAAAGAAAGAAAAGAGTCGAAAGTGAAAGAAGCCCCGGAGATGTGTGACAGTTGTGTTCACTGACACGTTCCATAGAGTATATCAATATGGGCCATAATCACAATGATAGCAGCTGTTAACTTGAGTCATTAAGTTGCCAGTAGTTTAATGAAATGATTCATGCTTGTTGGTTCAGCGACTCTGCTCAGGAAAATGGATCTCATTAACATTCACTACACCACTTTTTAGAGATGACCACATAGATGTAAAATGAATCCTGAAAAGTTCAAAGAATCACCAGAACTTTTCTTAAGATGAAATTTGCTGAGCTTTGCATAGACACTAATTGCAAAAAAAACAAATAGCTTTTTTTTCCCCATTAAATAATAGGAAAATTGACTTGAAAACAGAGAGCACGACAATCACACACATATTGTATTGTTTATTTTCTTTTTGTTAATTTGTTCCTTTTCTTTCTGTTTTGTTTTGCTCTCGAATCAATAATTAGCTTGGGGACATGTCTCTTATAGCTCATTGCTTTGGACCTTAGTGTGTTTCGCTGTTCGGCTAAATATAACATTTTATCTATTAAATGTAGAGATATACAGCTACCTGAACACATGGGAAATAATACTGCTCTCAATGGTTTGCTACAATGTAATATGTACTATTTATTCTAAGTCAAAAGAACACACACACACACACACACACTGGTAGACAAAACAAACTCAGAAGGTCAAGTAAAAGTTTTGATTGCTATAAAAACAAGACCAGATAATGGATCTTGTGTTTCCTGATTGACATTAAATTTGAATATAAAAGAGGCCATGCGTGTCATAACTTCTGCAAATCTGCATCAAGGAAAATATACACTGTTCAACTATGCAGAAGAAGTTCAGTGTGTGAATCATTCAGATGAAATGATAGATTCAGAAATAATTCATGATGAAATGCAGTAGCATATCTGCCATCATAAAGTAGACATGGATCGATAGGGCTGCGTTTGCAACCTCATGTATCGACTGGACATTTCCTCAAGGTTATAAACCAAAACTACATTCATGAACCAACTAAGAGCTGTGGAGTCAAATATTGTGCTACGTGACTGGTTTGATTTAGAGTTTGAATTTAAATTAGATCTAGAATTAGATTTGTATTTAAAATGAAAGTTTTCGAAGTTATACTACATTTTTATAAACTTTTACACTTTTATAAACCAAATATTTACGTATATATATATATATATATTATGTAAAGGTGCAATGGTCATGGTTTATTTTTCGAAAATGACTGGCTGAGTGGACATTATCCCACATAATAAATGGCTGCTTACCAAATAAATGCACATTATATATTGATTTGAGTTGAAATTACTTTATTATGTGAGAAGAAAGAGACTTTAGAGTGATAAAGGAGAACTGACCCTAGCACAGAGATTGGTTGCTAGGGGCAACAGTCAAAGTACAAATGTTTGACCACATAAAGATGCGATTCTCCAGTCAGAATCAGGTATTATAGAGAGCTGTGTAATAAAATACATAACTTCTCTCTTAGAATCTGAGTCTATAATTAAGATACTATTAAAGTGTTCATTATGAGCTTGAATTATTTTTTTATTTTTTTTTATATCTTCCTTATTATTTTTTTTGGTTAACATTTTAGTAAATTTGCTGTGTTTTGTCATTTTTTAATGTCTATAGATTTTAACAACTAGCTGAAATACATTTTTTAAGTTCAAGTAACACTTTTTTTAAGTTTAGTTTAAGTGAACTATAATATTTGATTTATAGATTAATTACAAAATGAAACACATCAACACATTAATTTTTACGCTTTTATATCAAATTGCCTGAAATGTGATGAATGGCAGCTCGTATGGGACTTGTACCAAAATATATAAAGTGATAATATTGTACCATTGTTGTTTTTACTTTGTTAATTAATTTATTTAAACCACCACCAGCATACAACCCCATAACTCAATATCAAAATTTTAATTATTTTTCATGGAAACTTACTGAGTTTGACAAGTATGTTGTTTTTGTAAAAAAAAATCTGACCTTTTCTTGCAGTTTTAAGTCAGACTGCATGCTTTTTATAGCAAGCATAGTCTTGGGATTATTGCTCTCAGATATGGTTTATGTGGCCTTCGTCAATAAAACATATGGCACCTAGCAATGCAGGACCTTAGTAGCCTGTATTATTGCCTTTGAGCGCAAAGACCTCTCATGGTCAAGGGAGAGATTTGTACTTATGTATTCAGCAGTATTGATTTTTCTTACACTATAGCCAGTAACTGATATGTCCCATGGTGAGGCAACTCAGACAGTTCTCACTAGGGAAACGGAAAACAGCAGTGTCTGAATCTACAGATCAAGCACTCTGTAATATTGAACTTTAATCTCTGTGGGCAACCGCAGTGTATATGTGTGTGCATGTGCTCCTGAGATGCTTTGCAATAAGCCAAAAATATGATGTGCTATGTTAGACAGAAGGTTAACCCGATATCAGCTGCTTTGTGGAGAATAACCGCACAATTACACAAGTAATTATTTTGTTCTGAAGTGAAAAACTGTTTGATGACTCTTTGGGGCTGTGACAAAATAGGAGGAGCAAATAGCTACAGGCTTTAGTTTAAACTACAGGAAGATCTGGATCCAAGGGCCCAGCCGGAGGTCAGGTCTTGATCAAAATAAAACATTTCTTGAATCTTGTGTGACCGCTGTGCTCCCCCTGTATTTGTAGACGAGCACACCTTTTTGATTCTGTTTTAGTGAAGGTATGCTCTTTGCACGTTTGTTATTGGGTGCATGTGAAGTCAGCTGGAACAAGTGGCGGTTAAACTGTAGGATCAATATCCAAGGATGTGAACTGGAACACAAGGATTCTGTATACTGTAAATGCATGGAAAAAAAAACTGACTTGATGTACTGACTGTAAGTATAAATAATGTATTGCAATGGTAGCTTTGAAGTCAGATATGATTGCTTTGATTTATAAGAGTTCATTCACATTTGCTTTAGCATTAGGCATTCAATAGTCTTCTTTTTTTATATTAATTGTTTTATATTATACTGCATTTATTCCACTGTGGTGCATGCATGAGGGACAGAGAAAAGCAGAGTTTGACTGTTTCAGCTTATTTATTTTTGGTTTTCTGATTTTAAAGTTGGAGCAGTTGAGAACTTTGCTGTGCTGAGAAAAGTAAATAAATAAAATAATGGAAAATGCTTACTCAACTTAATAATTACTCCACTGTAAGTTTCTTTAACCATATTTACAGGTAACAAGCCAATACATACGGTAAATGTTGTTAACATTTTAATAGCAAAATATTAATATAAAATATTAAAATATTTATAGCAAAAAAAAAAGTTCACCATGTAAATTAGTAATACTTTCTTTCAAATCCCTGAATGGAATGCTGGGAATATGGAAATAATGTAATTACCTTAAAATGTCAAATAAAATGTATCTTGTATTTTTACTTTCTCAAAATCTGGGCTCATTTTGGTCATTCACTCCCATTCACAAATGTAATCTATGTGCATATATATATATATATATATATATATATATATATGTATGTGTGTGTAAGTGTGTGTGTGTGTGTGTGTGTGTGTTATAAACTCCTATATTCGTCTACCCAGACAATGCATGTATGTGAAAATTCTAAATCACCTTATGTGAGATATATATGGATGCATTAGTGAAGCTTTTATTTTTATTTTTTTGTTTGTGAGTCAAGTAATTTAAGAGGATTTCTGCGGAATTATTTTTCATGGAAACTTACTGAGTTTGACAAGTATGTTGTTTTTGTAAAAAAAAATCTGACCTTTTCTTGCAGTTTTAAGTCAGACTGCATGCTTTTTATAGCAAGCATAAAATAGCTTTATTTTTCACAGCCGTCTGGGAGGTTTAAGACCAGCACTTATGAGTGCTGAACCCTATGAGGTCCACTACTTGGGTCTTTTCACCTGTACATGCGTCACCCAGGGAATAAATTTGGAAGGATCCTTGTACCACTTCCCTCATAATTGCCTGTAACCTACATGGTTTGTTATTTCTGAGATTTAACAAGAGCGATTTGACAGAGCTTCGCGAGGGGAGGGTATTGTTCACCCAAACTTACATAAAACTTTAATTGTTTTTTTTTTTTTTGACTGAACAATCCAAAAATGCAGCTTTTATCTATTGCTGCTGTAACCACTTTGATTGCAGACCTAAAGTTCTGCAAAGCGCCTGTATTCGTGAATGATGAAGTGCATTTGTATGTGAGTTTTTGTGTGTTCGTCTGTTTCCAGAACACACTATCATGTCTACCCAGGGTCTCTAAGTACTCCTATCATCTGGTCAAGGTCATAAGTCTCTCAGCATCACTTACCACTGGGCCGTTTTACTGGGACACTGATACTTTGGGGATGCTGCATTAAACACATGATGCCATGCCAGCAGATGTGACATACTCTACCCCCTGCAATACTCCCCACATTTGCAGTTTCTCTGAGTGTGTATATATGCTTTTTTTGTTGTGTGTGTGTGTGTGTGTGTGTGTGTTTGGCTCCCCGGGAATGCTGAGGGAATCCTTGAGCAATATGCAGAAAACAAATTTAATCACATTCCTGCAGGTTTGGGTTCAGCCTGATTATGAAAAATAAAGCCCACCTCTCCTTTGTCTGTCTAATAGGCAAAGGCTTTTATGAAATATTATAAGCCAGTGGAAATTTAACAGACCTTTCATTACTTAGCTTGTTTTGGCCAGGGAGCTGTAAATCATCTGCCTGCTTTTATATATGTATGTGTGTGTAAGTGTGTGTGTGTGTGTGTGTGTGTGTTATAAACTCCTATATTCGTCTACCCAGACAATGCATGTATGTGAAAATTCTAAATCACCTTATGTGAGATATATATGGATGCATTAGTGAAGCTTTTATTTTTATTTTTTTGTTTGTGAGTCAAGTAATTTAAGAGGATTTCTGCGGCATGGCCTCTGTATTCAGCAAAGCACTGCTTTACTGGACAGAACTTTGTTAAGTTAAGGTGCATGAGCTGCAGTATTGGCTTTCTGTCATTCCTCCTACTTCATTTCGTAAGTGAGCCAGAGTCATTGTACTTGTTTTCCGTCTACTCTTTTCTGTCATCGACACACTTTTATTCTTCTCCTGTCATCCCTGTTACTTTCCTCCAGCGTGCCTCCTTTTCCCCAGCAGCTCCATCTCTCCACGTCTCTCCGTGTCTTTCGCGGTCTCCTCCGTGCCAGGTTACAAGAGATTTTATGCTGGTGTGAGGGGTCCAGTGCTGCCTGGGCTCTGGAGAGACGCTGATCAGCTCTTTATCACAGCGAAACAGATTCTGGCCTCTCGCTCCAGGGCTCTCACTGGGGGACTGAAGAAGACACAGAGAGAGAGACTGAAGAGAGGATCATTTTCCATCAGTCTGTCTCCCAGTCACAGGTTCTTCCTACAAGGGTCTACCCGTTATCAGCTGAACATGCTCACACTCTTAAAACCATTTGTTCATTTGTATAGTTTTTAGTCATCATTGTAAAATGACATTTAAATTTAGTGGCATCCTAATCAGTTAGGCTATTTTAGTCAATTTTACTCTGAGAAAAATGGAATATAATTTTAGTCAGCAAAATTAATAGGGTGAATTCTGGGTAAACTGGAACACATTTTGCCATTGAGATGACTGTAATCATCCAGTCCAGTAATCATTGAGCTTCAGTCTGTGCTCCAAGGCATCACAAGATTCACATCCACATCTACTAAAGCTTGCTTCAGGGATCAGTTGTAGAATGTTCTTAAGTGGCCTGTTCAGTCTCCATATTAAAACTCATAAAACAGATTTGGTAGAATTTGAAGAAAACAGAGGCAACATGAAAACCAGATTATCAGTGATCTGGAAGCTTTTTCAAGCGAGGAATGAGCAAATATCCCAGTAGAGAGGAGATAGAAGCCTCTAAGCACTTACAGACAGCGTGTATTGGAGGTTATAAAGAATAAAATATTCTGAACTAAATGTTACTTTAATAATTTTGTACATGAACATTTAAAGCGAATGTTATTTATTTATTTTCCCACTCCACTTTTCCATTAACTTTTAACTTTTCATTTAAATTATATAAAATAGAATTTAATCATATAATTATTTAATATAATGATACATATTATGTTTATGTTGTGCATAGGTAATTAATCTCATTTATGATGTGTTTGAGTGATTGATAATTTACGCAAGTCCCCGCTATACTGTATAAACACTAGAAAACATAAGAGAAACACATTAGCACACAGACTATAACAAGCACTGGTTAATGACTCATATCAATTAATGTCACACTAGTAAACAGCTGCTGCTAGTACTGATGGTGGTTCTCACGTCGATGACGCAAACATACCACCGTTCAAACCCAAATGTACAATGTGAAAAGCTGTCATTTTTCAGAACTACATTCCTACTTTTTAGAGCATGATTGTGTTACATTTATGGTTTCGACTGCATGTGAATCCGCTCTCACCAGGGTGATCCATCTGACTTCGCCTGAGACGCGAGTGAGCAGGAAGTTCCATCTGGAAGATGAGTGGTGTTCCTCTAGCTTTCAAACCTCTTTCATAATGATTCCATCAAACAGTGAAATTGCGCTTCCACACATACACGCTCACCGTGAAGTACTCAATCATCAGGACAAATGCAACCAGCCATCAATAAATGACTACAAATGTCTGTTTGAGGAAACTCTGCTCCACAGATGGTAAGAATTTGCACAGACTGTTTGATTTAAGCCAAGTTCCTTAATTACTGACAAAACGAGTAAGGATAGGACTGTTCTCACAATATCCTCGTCCATAACCACCATATGCACTGGCCAAATTGAATTTGTGTAACTTGACAACTCCAAAAACAGCTGTGAAAGATCTTAAGTTCTTCCACAAGCCTTATTCTTCAAAAGAGGTCAGATGATAATGAGCACCAATAGGGTTGCTGCAGATCATATGGACATTTTGGCTTCAGTACAATATCAGCCTCTTGTACCTCATTATGTTATAATACATCAGCAAATAAACAGCCTTGGGTGACTGATATCTATACATTACGATTAATGTCATATTTTTTTTTTCTTATATTTTGACATTGATATATTTAGATTTACAACTATATTCAAATATGTCAATTCATTTTCATATTTAAAATTATATATTGTAATTTATAAATACCCATTCACAATATCAACTCAAATCAATATATAATGTGCATTTATTTGCTAAGCAGTCAATAATTATGTGGGATAATGTCCACTCAGCCAGTCATTTTCGCAAAATAAACCATGACCATTGTACCTTTACATAATATATATATATATATTCCATTTAACCCCCACTGAATACAAATCTGTAATACATAATATAAACCATTTCTCCACACTTAGTGTACACATGTATTAAACTCTGATGGTATTTTACTATAATTAAGATACTATTAAAGTGTTCATTATGAGCTTGAATTATTTTTTTATTTTTTTTTATATCTTCCTTATTATTTTTTTTGGTTAACATTTTATGAACCAAACCAGGGCATGTCAATATTGAGACGCTTGAGAAATATGATGATTAAAATAGGGGCTGCTACATTTCTGAACAGAATATGAGGCCATATGAGTGTCAGTGTTCAAGATGGATGAGCTGCTGATTAAAACAATATTTTAAAGAATGGCTGGTCACATGGGAAGTTGTTACAAGGGCAATTTTTCAGGTTTTGAGTCACAAGTCCAAATACACAAATGTGTTTCTCTAAGTGTTTTACCTCTCCTGTCACACACTGCATACACTAATGTCATATTTTTTTGGTGTAGCTGATAGATAAACGAGGGACTATGATAAAATAACACTAATGTGAATTCAGAATCAGCTATATAGATTTTAGGTTTTATATATTATAGGTAGATTTTAACTGAAAGCTCAAACTGTGTTCTCAGGACAAGGGGATTTTCCATGAATATTAGGTTGGGGAAAGTAGTCCATTTTTATTGGTGTGTTTTAAATGTTTATTATAAGAAAAATGGTTAATTGATCTGTAATGTAGATCCTGTGATTGTTCAGTTATTACAATTTTTAAAATGTATTCAAAATGGAATTTAGCATGACCAAGTATGGTAAAACAAGATTGAATGTTTGATTGATTGCTTGATTGATTGATTGAATGAATGAATGAATGAATGAATGAATGAATTAAATGTTTGTAATATAGTGCTTATATAGAAATGTGCCCAGTCCCCAGCACGATTTGGGGTGAAAATCTAATTGTGAATGTTATGATAATAATATAGATTTTGATGTAAAATGCAAGGTTGCAAGGCTGTGCAGTTTGTTGAAAATATTGTGATCATATCTCAACATGACCATCAAATAATAATACTACTAATACTACTACTACTACTACTACTAATAATAATAATAATACATATATTATAATACTAAATAATAAATAATTGTTTGGTATATATAGTCCTCATGTAGCCTTTGTCTCTTGTCATGTATTGATGTTGTAACCTGTTGTCTGTGAGTCAAGTCTGTTCATGCCAAGTCAAGTCTCTGTTTGGATTATGTTTGTATTTTGAATTACTTTTGGAATAAAGCTGCACTTGGGTTCTTAAACTCGCCTTTAATAACATAGTGCTTTATTTATGTATTTAAATAAATTGCAGTTATATATGTCCTGGGCCATGTGAATAATAGTAGCCGCCTTGCGTTGTGTTATGTTAGTTACTTGTTTTGGCTGTTCATGCTTCAGGCACTCATTTTGAACTCCTGATCTCTCTCTCTCTGAGCTCGAACGCAACCTGCTTCAGTGCCTCTCCACAGAAAGTCTGTTTGTTGCTCTTGAAGCATTTAATCCTTTCTCTCTTTGAGACGGGAGAGCAGAGAGCGAGGAGGACGCAAGATGCCAGAAAGTTGCTATGGTTAACAACGGTGTCAATCATTGCAGTTTCAAGAGTGAGTTCAGTTCTGCACACACACAAATCAATCATTCAGGGGATTCACTCCTGAAACTTTACGTGACCACAGTTCAGTAATTTACAGGAGTGACAGTCACATTCTACAACCGATTTGACTCCCGAAATATTCAGACAGCAGTTTTACAGAAATTCTATGCAGTGTACAGAACTAAATTGAACAGCTAGTCGTTATTTGATGTATTTCAGCACGTTTCAGAGTTGAGGTGCAAGAAATCACACTGAAGGGGGATGAGTCTTGACTCATAAGTGTTGCCAGATCTTGCTATAAAAACGTCAAATAAGACACAGAAAGTCTGTTTGTTGCTCTTGAAGCATTTAATCCTTTCTCTCTTTGAGACGGGAGAGCAGAGAGCGAGGAGGACGCGCAGCCTCGTTACACGCTGTTTTTAAGTTTACCTCAGGTACGTGCCATTTCTACTGCAAGGTTTCCCGGCTCTAATTGTGGTGCTATCAGTGTGGACTTGTTAGTGTGGTCTGATTGTGTGCTGCATGCATGGCGGCTCCCTCCTCCAGCACTCAGGGGGGCTGCGGATCCCGCCTCGCCTCGCCTCGCCTCACCTCGCCTCCTGCTTCTCAGCTTTAGAGTCTTAAGCGCAGACTGTACTTACATAAGCAATCATCACGTCCTCCTTCTTCTTAGCCAAAGAAAAGTTGTGTTCAAGAATGTTGAGAGAGAAAGAATGTGCGTTACAGGCAGCGTTAGCAGTGCTTAGATTTGTTGGTAACTGTGCTGTCACTATAAAATCAACTTCTTGTGCAATGGTGGCCTGCAGCACTTGGAAATGAACACACTGCTTGACATTTTTATAGATGGAAAGCTTAATTGCATATTCAAAAAAGGTACACTGCTAGAAATGCATAGGGTAGATCAAGTTGTCATTTGTTGTAGAAAAAAAATGTTACACTTTATTAGTCCAACTTTAGACATTCTACTAACTCTAAGTAACTTTGCAACTACATGTCAGCTAACTCTTGTTAGAGTATTATTAGACATTTAGGTTATAAGTTGATGTATTTGCAAGGTCACTTATAGTCAATAAGATGTGTGTTGGGGACCATCAAAACAAAGTGTTAGAAGATATTAAGCAGACAGTCATTAATACTCTAAAGAGTGCTAGTTCACATGCAGTTAACAAGTAGATACTTATAGTTAGCAGAATGTCTAAAATGGACTATCAAAATAAAGTCAAAATAAAATCACTAATTACATTTAATTTAATTAATTCAATTAACTGCAAACATTCAAGCAAAACTTTATTAAATGTGAATTTTGATGCAGAATGAATTAAATAGTATTTTCTATAATCTTTTTATTCACAAATTCTAAAAATATTAATTAATTCATTCATTCGTCCATTCATTTATTGCAGTGTATATCTCTGTAATTTCAGTAACTGAGACATTTTGACAAAGAAATTCAAATGCAAGCTTATTGTGATTCTTCGTTTTTATATGACTGAAAAAGTTGACATTTTTAAAGAAAATTAAATTTAAGTTCCCAAAGTATCATATTTATAGATACATAGATGATTACTGGATGCTTATTGCTTAAGTATGCGTATAAATCTTTTGCTCATAAATTGCTAGTAAATTTGACAAATAATTACAAAGAAATAACATGTAATTGAATTAAATTAATTGTGAGGTAGACAGACTGAAAAATAATTGTAAACAACAACAAAAAAAACTTGTAAAATGTATTCCAATAATCTTTGTCTTATTTATTATTATTTTTTTTTTACAGTGTAGAATGATACAATTTAGAACAACTGCTCACTGATATTCTAGTATGCAGTATACTGTGTAGTTTTTTTTTTTTTAGTTTTTTTCAGTTATAAATAATATATGATGATAAATGTACAATAAACAATTAAAATACATATCTGAAAAAATAGTATGTTAATTATATTATTCTTAATGTTGAGGAGATGCACATCACAATATAAAAAAGAAAAGAAAACAAAACTATAAATAATTAAAATGATTTCTAGGCATCACATGTTTTCCTTCTGATTGACCCACATTCTCCCTTAGCTCTTTTCTCTGAAGCCAGGTCATGGAGGAGGAGGAGAATATAAAAATATACTCATTCATAATAAATGCGCTGTACACCACACATTAAAGAATTGTCGGGTTAGTTTCTGCATTAAAGATGCAGAGTGACTCAAAATGTGACCTTGGTAACAAACAGAAGATTTAAACAATTAATGGAGACCAAAGATAAAGTTAAAAGTCAGAAAATCAAAGAGTTACTGGCCAATCAAAGACAGTGAGGCAATTAAAGAATCCCAGAACAAAAGAGGAGTTTAATATGTAACCTCATTACGCCTGTTTTCTTGTTTGTTGTGTAATTTGCATTAAAGGATCCTGACAGTGAATCACATTACCATTCTTTGACTTGCCATCCTTAAACTAAAAGATCCCAGCCATTTTTAAGCATGGTTGCCTTTAAAAAAATAATAACACAAATAATAAATAAAAAATTCAGGAGCTGCCAGACGTAAACTGCATGAGGCACTTTTCCCTCATTCTCTAGTTCTGACATAATTTGTGCTCTTGCAAAACTGCACTTGGAAAGATAAGAGTTGCTGGAACTAATGGATCACCTCTGAATGTGGCTTTTTTTACTGCAGTATATCAGTCTGTCTCCAGCCAAACAGAAGATTACTTTGATTACTTTGACAGGTTAACAGAGGGTCGAATGGGTTAACAACAACTTAACAATTTTTACAACCTAACAAAGAAACAAAGCATTTCTTGAGAAGTTTTCATTCAATGCATTCACTCAAAGGAAGGTCAAGTTCTGTCACAAATTAAAATGAAGAAGAATTACAGTCAAGATTAAAAGAAGCTCATTAGGTATCTGTAAGTATATTTTCAATGCTTCAAGGTTTTAGTGGCAGAGGGCGTTTTTTTTTTTTTTTTAATTGCTCCAGCTTCTTTGTTAAGTGACAGTAACACGCTTCACAGTTCTTGACTGTTGATTCTTGAGCTCTTAACAGAATACTGTATGCATTCAAATTATA
Organism: Sinocyclocheilus rhinocerous; assembly: GCF_001515625.1. NCBI lineage: Eukaryota > Metazoa > Chordata > Actinopteri > Cypriniformes > Cyprinidae > Sinocyclocheilus > Sinocyclocheilus rhinocerous. The sequence goes on from NW_015648010.1 coordinate 385,111, forward strand.
ATTAACAGTTCAAAACAAATGATCAAAAGCAAGTTTTGGATATAACGAGCTATGCAAAGCTATAATTTTCCTTTAAAAGGATAGATCACCCAAAAATGACAATTTGCTGTGAATTTATTCACCCTCAGGCCTTTTTTTCTTCAGTAGAACATTTTTTTTTTTTTTAGCTGAAACCGTAGTCCTTGGTGATTCATAAAATGCAAGTCAGCAGCAACTGTCTTTTGAGAATAAAAACAAACATAAATAAATAAAGGATCAATGAACTCATATCAAGGAGCACAAATTGAATACCCATAGCTCCTGATGATACATTGAGGTCTTATGAAGTGAAGCGATCGGTCTGTGCAAGCAACATGTTCTCTCTCCAAACTCGTTACATATTGATGCTTGGTCAGGACCCCTGTAGCATCACTTTTCGACGTGCAGGGTCCTCAATTGCTTTCAGTTGTATGCCTTAATTAAATGGTTTGCATGCAGTTGTAAAAAATAGAAATCATTTTATATAAATTTATACTTTAATCGGAGCACCTAACCCCACCCCTACCCTAAACCTACTCACTTCTGAAAAACATAAAACACATAACAGGCAAATATGAGTACAGTCACAGGTATTTATTCCAAAAACTGACCATAAAAAAAAAACAGTATAAAAGTATTACAAACAAGTCGTGTTGCATGTCAAGTCTTCTGAAGCCATACACTATCTTTATGCGAAGAAGAGAGTAAACCATAAGGTTTTAATCACTAAAAATGATCCCGCTCCGTTAACACGCTCACATCTTATTCAAAAAGATACTTCTGCACTTTAGCATGATGCAGTCGGTCACGAGACACACAAGAGCCAATGACATTTCACAACCAAGGCTGACTGTTTTGAATTTGCGCACAAACTGCACACAGGATCTGGATCTTTTTTTTTTTTTTTGGTATTCTTATAAAAAAGTGCATAAAAGTCATCACATGTTTTACTATTCTGATAAAGTACCATACTACTACTACTAATAATAATAATAAGAAGAAGAATTTAGATTTATTCTAAAATTAATGAAGACCACCAGAGGTTTAAGTAAAAAAAAACTCTGACAAAACACAGAAGAGATACTGCAGCCGTTGTTGCTTGTCATCTGGTTTCCGGACATGTTGTGAGAATGTTTGTGCCTTTCACAAACATGAGCTATTGTCAGCATAGCAGACAATAAATTATTTGAGGCAAAATATGTTAACATGCACAGGCTCAAGTCCTCAGATTTCACAAGACTCGACGACACCCTTCCCTATGCATGTGCTGATGACAGCAGCCGCAAACCGTGTGTCCGCCGAGGCCTCCACAACTCACGTCATAACGAGAAATCTCTTTGTTCACCACAATATGTCACTGTCAGAAACCACACAGTTAAATCAAAGCTCTCCAATGAGACCATGTGTCTCCACTCTCTAAAACATCTTGTATTAACATTGTGTGTGTGTGTGTGTGTGTGTGTGTGTGTGTGTGTG
>NW_015648010.1:386686-409240 GCF_001515625.1 Sinocyclocheilus rhinocerous
ACAAAATAACCATCAATCGGCCTCGGTCTGGAGCTCCGTGCAAGATCTCGCCTCATGGGGTAAGGATGATCATGAGAAAGGTGAGGGATCAGCCCTGAACTACTTAGGCTGTTTGGACCACAGTCACCAAGCAAAACATTGGTAACACACTACGCCACAATGGACTGAAATCCTGTAGTAGGACCTCCTGCTCAAGAAGGCACATGCACAGGCCAGTTTAACGTTTGCCAAAGAACATCTAAATGATTCAGAGAAGGCTTGGGAGAAAGTGCCGTGGTCAGATGAGACCAAAATTGAGCTCTTTGGCATTAACTCGACTCGCCGTGTTTGGAGGGAGAGAAATGCTGACTATGACCCCAAGAACACCATCCCTACAGTCAAGCACGGAGGTGGAAACATTATGCTTTGGGGCTGTTTTTCTGCTAAGGATACAGGACGACTTCACCGCATTGAGGGGCAAATGGACGGGGCCATGTACTGTAAAATCTTGGACGAGAACCTCCTTCTCTTAGCCAGAACACTGAAGACGGGTCATGGATGGGTCTTCCAGCATGACAGTGACCCAAAACATACCGCCAAGGCAACAAAGGAGTGGCTCAAGAAGAAGCACATTAAGGTCATGGAGTGGCCTAGCCAGTCTCCAGACCTCAATCCTGTAGAAAATCTGTGGAGGGAGCTGAGACTTCGAGTTGCTAAAGAAACCTTAAGGATTTAGAGAGGATCTGTAAAGAGGAGTGGATCAAAATCCCTCCTAAGATGTGTGCAAACCTGGTGACCAACTACAAAAAACGTCTTGCCTCTGTGCTTGCCAACAAAGGTTTCTGCACCAAGTACTAAGTCATGTTTTGCTTGGTGATCAAATACTTATTTCACTCACTGAAATGCAAATAAATTTCTAACCTTTATATATATATTTTTTTTCTGGATTTTTTTGGTTGGTGTTTTGTCTCATTGTCTCGTACGTTAAAATAAACCTATAATAAAAGTTGCAGACCCCTCATTTCTTTGTAAGGGGGCAAACTTACAAAATCAGCAGGGGATCAAATAAATATTTCCCGAACTGTATGCAAAAAACTGGACCAGATGCATCTCTGTCCCACCTAATCAACAATGAGATTACATGGAGAGTAAGTGCACATGTCTCTTGCTTCCACTGTTATTTGAGTATCATTGAGATACTATTATAGTTGTTATTAACATTTTTGAATTTGTTTTTATTTTGATGTGTTTCTTTTAATTTTAATACATTTAATTACATTTGTTTTTGTCATTTTTGTTTTCTGTTGTGTGTTTTGTATTATGGATCATTTATTGCATTTCAGTTTTAGCAATTTTGTTTTATTTATTTATTATTTTTTATTATTTTTATTTTGTGTTTGTGCGTGTTAAATGTCATTTTTATTTTATCCAAATATCTAATTTGTTGTTTTAGCACATCAGGTTAAACTAAATTTGCATTGTTATGTTTCATTTTATTAACATATATTTTAATTGAAATAGCATTTTTTTATGGTTTTAATTTTAGTTTCAATTTTAGTTCTATGCAGAAGGTAACTATAATTACCATACTTGCTTCTCTGATCATTATTTTCCTACTGTACATACGGCACTACATAAGACAAGCGGTTTGGAAAATGGATGGATGAAATCTCTGAGCAATACTGTGTGTTTCCTCCGCAAACTCTTTGAATGGAAAAGGCTATAAATTGATTAAAAAGAAAACATTATAATATGTTGAATATAAATATAGAAGCCTTGAACTGATATAAAATAACTTTAAATGATAATTACAATTAAAATATTGATCATTTTATTAGTAGCGTAGTGACAAAGTATTATGGCAATTGTACTTCTTTCCCCCTGCTCCTCTATAAAATATGTATGCCGTTATAGATGTGTCTTCGGTGCCATCATCAGAAGCGATAAGAGATATGCAGTTGGGCAAATTATGTTCTCACGAGTGATTTAATATTTCAGAGGTGCTTTAGATTGTGGAGATTAAACCACGGCTATCGAAAGTTTAGTTTTAATATCCTGAGGAGTGGAGTTGGATGGTTGATGGCTCTAGCCTCAGTTCACCTTAGCCTAGTGCAGTATATATTTTCATGGTGTAAGTGCTCCTGATGTGTTGCACTTCAGCACATGCAGTGTCAATCAGACATGTTTGTTTGGAGCTCTTGTAAGCTGCTGAGGGCACCTGTGGAGCTTCAAGATGGTCATTGCAGCATTTCCATTAAAAATCAGGCATAACAGTGTGTTTATGCAGTGCTCATCATTGTGAATAAACCAGTAATCGTATATGTATGTGACTGATTGCTAAACACATCTGAACATTAGCTTAATTTACAGTATGAACAGTTGATTTTCATTTTGAAATGTACTACAAATTACAATATTTAGTGCTTAAAATACTTTTAAATCACTTTAATTGATGGCAAAAGTACAAAATTCATATAATACAAATTAATTTAATAAAGAGGAAATAAGCATGCACAAAACTATGATGACTTCCCAGAATCCCAGAAATGTGAAAAGGGTCCATAGATTATGGAACACAGGCAACGCTGCGGATACCAGGGGTCCTTGTAGCACCTGTTAGCGGATTGGCTAGCTGAAGGTAGGCACAACTCTCAGTCTCTCATGAGCTTGTGTTTTGTAGCTCAGTGATTGGGAATATTGTATTATGTGTATGCAGAAGTCAAATAGCACCTACTGTAGATTACACGTGATTTCAACTGTTGTTTAGTGTTATATTTGCATTTGTGCTTATTAATTGTGTTGCACATGCTTGCAGCAGTACAAACTATTCTTTCTGGGCACACAAAGTGATGATGATCCATTTCCCCCCTCAAATATTTTGTGTCATTCTAACTGACTTTTTGAGTCATTTTAATGTTTTGAAGTAAAAGCTAAAGAAGTCTGTCAACAATCATTGTTCTGACTGAGGAAGACACAGCAGATGCTGAACTGAAACCAATATCCTGAAATCTGTTACATGGATATTTTCAGCTAAAGTTAGCGGCAGATGATTTTCCAGTAGTTTGACATTTAAATATAGTGAATCAAACATTTGACTCATCTTGGGCTACTTTTATGATGCTTTCGTGCTGATATGTTGTGATTTATGATTTATGCTGTTATGCTTTATTTTGTTTGTTTGTTTTGCTATTTATGATCTTTAAAGCCCATGATCCCCATTCGCTTTCATTAAGCATGAGCAATCTTCAGAACTTCTACTTTTGTAAATCACAAAAAAAAAAAAAAAGCTTTATCAGTACACTAAAATAAATGTCACTGACTTTTAAATAAAAGGAAAGTTAAACATATTCAGGCATGATTGACTGGCTTGTTAATCTCATTAGGATAAAGGCAAAATAGGCCTACTATTTTTATTGTTTTTTTATCATTGAGGAAAGCTAATGATGATCACGTATGTATTTTTACATTATATTGTATGTACTTGTACCTTTAAGTCTACATGAAATTGTAATTGAGTAAGATGTGCATTTTTTTCCTTGTAAATGTGATTGAATAAAAGCACAAACATTCGATTTTAACAGAACTCAAGTACTGTTACTCCAAAGTATCACATAATAATGAAGTACTCAAATACTTTGCATATTGAGGGCTGATAATACGCATTCTACATATCTTAACATGCCTTTGGTACATTTCTACTTGCTATTTAAATAATACAAATTAATTGACTATATTGTCAATGAAAAGTATCAATGCATAGTTTTGTATGATGTTTTGATTGAACAGATTTGCCTCTATTTAAGTAATGTAAAATGTCTATACAGTAACACATTGTCCAGCTTGTGACTGTAATGCACTTATGTTGCCATATTTTAAACAATTTTTTACTAGTTTCGTTTACACTAGTCTGCATGAAAGCAGCTGCGATCATTTAGCTTACTCTGTAGTACAGGGTAATGTCTGGCTAATACTGTTTTTTTTTTCTTATTATTTTGCCGCTAACTATTCCTTTAACATACTATAATGAAGGTATGTGATTGCTGCGCGACACATTTTCCGTATCTTATCTCTCTCATTCTCCATTTCTTAACTTGAAACCAAAATACTGAATGGGAGCCTGAAAGAGGAGTTAAAATTTCACTACAGTTTCACCAAAGACATCTGGCACCTTTGTTTCCGGATGCTTTCTAATGCCTGTAATCGTTTTGCGAACTTGATTACAAGGCTTATCATTATGAAGTTTTTAGTGTCAACCTGTCAGTAAGACTAACAAAGCAGTCCTGTAATAATACTGTCATCTGTGCGTCCAGCAAACAGAGCCGTTTCATACCACACTTCTTTATCATCTTCTCCTTTTTCATATTATTGGTGTAAAACGCTCAGTTTCCGTAATTGGTTTGTGCTGCCCTGCATGCCGATGACTTATCGATCTTTGCTCCGAGCTTCCACTTCACCTAATCATTTTGCAATGCAAATGCTTGCTTCAGAGCAGAAGGCCACTTCTCGACAGAAGCATCACTTCAGAGCTCGAAGGAGCCATGGATGGAAAATTGCAAGTGTTGTTTTAACATTGTGGCCAGACAGAAAATAGCCATTGGAGACCCGCGGCTCCCTCGAGTCGCAACTCGTTGTCCCGGTGTGTGCCCTGGGCCAACGAGGCCTGTGTTTAGCTGACTCTGGCGAATACTCTATTTCCAGACCTATTGACCCAGATGATGGGTTTTTCCAAATGGCTGCACGCAGTCACAAATAGAGCGGTCCAGTAGGATGAGGAGAAATCAGTGCTGGTGAGTCACCTTCTTCTCACGCCTCTCCGTTCTCTCTCCTCAAACGATGCAGAACTGAACACGTATTGATGAAGAGCCAGGAATATCTAACCAGGCCCCAGTGTTCTTCCCTCAGTTCCTCAGGCAGGTGGGAGTCTGATCTGAGAGCGCTATAGATAGAAGAGCTTCAGGAATATGGAAGAGCGGCGCTCCGATCTGTGTCAACATTTGTGCTCTTGATCTGGCTTGGTGAAGATGTGTCCCTAAGCTCGTCGAGGGGCTTTGTGTTAACAGGCTCACGTCTGTGGTGTGTCCTCGGAAACGTAGCTGCTGCCTGCCACCTGATTGCTGTTAAATTCATGCCGTGTTCTTCCGTAAACACATCTCTGGGCTGTTTCTAGCAGCGAGTGTTCATTAAAGAGCAGCTTCTGTGTTGTTCAGAATGACCTCGGAGGAACTGGGTCAGCTGGGAACTGTTGGAGCATTAAACTGCATAAGAGATTATAAACACTGAAATAGCATCTAGAGAAGCAGAATTAAGGCAACAATGAACTGTCATCTACCTGTGGTATTCATTACTCGAGTAATGATGGGAGGATAAGTGCAAGCATATTGTAATTGTTTGTTTTCACCCAGGGCTGTTGTAAGGGGGGATAATGGCGATGAGAGGTTCCCACTAAGGTCCTCTATGGTATAGCCTAATCCAAAGGTGTCCAGTCCTGATCCTGGATGGCCACCTTCTAGCAGAGTTTAGCTCTAACACTAGTTAAACACATCTGAACCTGCTAATCAAGGACTTTTTGATTACTAGAAACTCCCAGATAGGTGTGTTGGAGCAAGTTGGATCTAAAATCTACATTTTGTCTCTCCAAGACGCCGGAATGGACACCCCTGCCCAAATAATTTGTCTCAGGGCAGAGGGACGATCCCACACCTCTGTTTGATTTACTATTTTATTTTGGGACACTGGAGCTAGTTGTCTCACATTTTTGGTGATTTACAGTAAATATTTCTCAGGGAAGTTTTATTTATTTATATTTTTTAATAATTTTTTTATGTATACCTTAACTAACTACTTATATAAAAATTTTTTTTTTGAACTGTTGGAGCATTAAACTGCATAAGAGATTATAAACACTGAAATAGCATCTAGAGAAGCAGAATTAAGGCAACAATGAACTGTCATCTACCTGTGGTATTCATTACTCGAGTAATGATGGGAGGATAAGTGCAAGCATATTGTAATTGTTTGTTTTCACCCAGGGCTGTTGTAAGGGGGGATAATGGCGATGAGAGGTTCCCACTAAGGTCCTCTATGGTATAGCGTGATTAATCACAATTAATTCCACCTAACATTAAAAAAAAATTTACATATACTTTTATATTGCAATAATTTCCTATTCAACCTTCGAATTAATGTAGAAACAACAAATAAAGAAGTATATGTGTAATATTTAATTAATGCCATCTTTTTGTAAGACTTAAGGCGAGTATCTCTAATACTATTGATGTCTCTATGAAATTAAGACTCATCACGACAGCTGGGTTATTGGGTAATTTTGTTTTATCATGACTCTGAACTGACAGACATCGTATTTTCTCAAAAAATGTCTTTACCTTTTCTGGTGTATAATTCGTACAAATTCATACAACCTCATACGATTTTGTATGATTTCTATAAAGGTTATGTTTAAGGGTGGGATTAGGTGTGGTCTTTCTTACAAATTCCTACAAATGTGTCACCTCGTAAAATATGTACGATTTTTCACAAACCGTATGAATTAATATGACTGAGATCATATGAATTTGTTTCAGAGACATGTTCTTAAATGGGACTCATATATAACAAAATGATTATACACAGTCTTAAGGCAGCTTTAGGCTATCTTCAGACTTGCCGTCTTTTTTGAAGCTGCCAGCGATGGTTTTACATTATAACCCTATGGAGTAAGCCGTGTTTTCAAAAAAGTCCTGAGTGTTTTTTTTAAAACGCCACCGCCAGCGTCTTTTTCTGCAGCTCAGGGGATCTTTTCAAGTTGAAAAAATGTTAACTTCTCTAGAAAAACAAATAAATTAAAAAATCACCCTACGTCAAGCACCTTTTTGACAGCTGACCAATAACAAGCGAGTAGCGAATAGTTTCCATAACAACAAAAACAACAAGAAAAAATGAAGAACAACATCTCATCTGACCACAGTTTACTGATGTTCTACTGAAGCTCCCTCATCACCTGTACCTTTTCTGCACTTGTTTGACAATTGCCTGGCACTGACGCGAAGTTGGAGTGCACATCTGACACTGGTAAAATTGACAGTTTTTTTCCTTCTAAAAATGCTGCCTTGTCAGTATTTACACTATAATACGTTTCATTGGCTTTTTAAATAAAATTAAACTTACATGAACATGATTAATTGGCACACGATATAAAAGGAGATATATATAATAATAATATTATTATTATTATTATTATTATTTATTTATTTTTATCATTAAGGAGCAATCATGCTGACATACTGTATGCACTTTGTGAGTTTAAGCCTACGGTGAGTCTCAGTTTTTTAAGTACATATTCCCCAAAATAATACTTCAGTATAATAGTGAAGTACTATTACTCAAATACTTTGCACCTCTGTATGTTGAGGGCTCTAAATATTCATTTTAAATATGAAAAATACCCTTGTCTTGAGATAGCAGTTCATCCTTTTGGTAAGAATCTGTCTTCATTACATAGTTGATGTATGCTGGTGTTTTCTTATGTGCACTTGTTTACTCAACAGCTACAGTACAGCAAAATATGATGAGATTGGAGTTTTAGTTTGGGATAGAAAAACATAACATTCTGATTTATGATGGCTTTGAACTAAACTACATACACAGGCATGATTAGAAAGTAAGATAAATGATGTTAAACCATGATGAATGTTTAAAAACGGCTGTAACTGGAGTCATGATTTTTCAAAGACTTTCTAAGATCTCATGCACATGGGAGTCGGATGTTCCCGTTCCCAGTTCCTGTTGACAAACATAAGCAATTTAACAAGTCAAGCCTTACTGTCTCTGCAAATATTTTGACTCGTAATTAGCCAAAAAGATTGTTCTGGAAACATCCCTCTAACATGGCTCACAGTGTACATATGCAGTAGCCTTGCTTGGTTATTTTAGGAAGAATGATTAATTCGATAAACATCAAATTAATTGGTTTGAAATTTTCCAGGGACATGAATCAAAGGCAAGAGTGGAGAGAAAGTAAATTAAAATCACTTGACTGGAAGAAATGCTAAATTAGCCTGAAACACATTGTAACACATTTGACCTTTTTGCCCCTCAGTTATGATAAACTACTTTCTAGTCTCTGCAAAACAGGGTATTATCATCACCCTAAAAGGGTGGGAACATAATTAATGATGCTGACAACTCTATATTGAGTGTTTTACATTTACAGTGTTTTTTTTTGTTTGTTTTTTTCAACTGCTTACACTCAAAATCTTTACTTTCTGAAACCTGACACTAAAACACCAGAACCAGACACCAAATCTTTGACTCTGTTTTCAATTTCATAAAACACTTTTTGCAAAACACAACACACAATTATCTATGTAACACAAAAATCTAACAGGAATTAATATTATGGCAAAGGTGTTTGCAAATGTTTGCTTTTAAGATGTGCTTGTGATATTTTGAATGCAGTGCTTCATTTGCAAGAGATGTGAGGCATTTTGTAGTTTGTGTGTGCAATTCTTGGATTTGTGTGTAAAGTTTTGAAAAAAAAAAGAGAGGCAAAGTTTTGAAAATGTGTGTAAGCAGTTGGGGAAAAAAACAACAACAACTGTAATATCTACAACAGACTTCATAGTTCCCTTTCATGGGAACTTCGAACTGCGTCCTCTAGGGGTCGCTATGGGGAACACCTCGTCGTGACCCGTGTCTGAAGCATACATAGAAAAACACCAACTCGTTGGCCGGCGACAGCCATGACGTCACTACCGGTGCGACTATAGTATAAATAGGCGCCGGGAGCACACATCATTCTCTTCTTCGTCTTCACTGACCGAGTTGGTGTTTTTTCAATGTATGCTTCAGACACTGGTCACGACGAGGCATTCCCCATAGCGACCCCTAGAGGACGCAGTGTCTCATTCCCTACTCAGGGAACCATGGTTACATAAGTAACCTGAGACGTTTTTCATTTTAATTTTTAATAGCCTACTTTTTATAATTCTGATCTTTGATCCTCTATAATTCGCCTGTGTGCAGTTCTTAGTAGTAACTGATTCCATGTAACCTTGATTCAAAGCTCACACTTTTTCTTTTTTTTTTGGAAGCTGTTAAATGGATGAATTCATACGTATCAAATAAGAGGCAAAGTGTGCATCTTTGTAATAGTCAATCAGTGTATTTAAACTATAATACTGGAGGTCCTCAAGGATCAATTCTGGGCCCTGTCTTGTTTAGTTGACATATTGATGGCTTGCCTCTAGTCTGTCCATTTGTTAGTATTGAAATGTATGCTGATGACAACAAACAGCGAATTATCTAATTGAGGCATTGGTCCATGTTTCTGATTGGCTAAGTAACTCATATTTACATTTGAATATAAGCAAAACTGTTTGTATGTTATTTTCAAAAAAACCAACAGTCATTCTTCATCCTAATGTATTTTTTTAAAAGGAGAAATGCTCAAGGTTGTTTCTGATTTTAGATATTTAGGAGTAATTCTAGATTCCAAAATGTCAAATGAAATTGAATGTGGCTAACATCAGGCATATAAGGCCATACCTTACAAAAGAAGCAGAAAAAATGTTCATGCACTCTATGATTTTTTCCCCCTTATATTACATATTGATTTACTAGTTGGTCACCAACAAGCTCAACAATTTTAAAATCAATGTAATGTCTTTACAAACAGAACAAAATATATTTTATCAAATAATTAATAGTTAATAGTTAATTAATAGTTATCATTATTGCAACATAGTTCAAAAACACAATGTATTGAATTTGTATAATGTTAAATATTTGATTGATGTTTACTTGATTTTTAAGATTTTAAATAGTTACGCACCTCCCTCATTATGCCAGGTTATAATGCAGAAGGATAATAATGGCACAGTAATAAGAGCAATTACTAGATGGGACTGTGTTGTACAGTTTATGTGTGAAAAAAATTTGAATGGTTAATGGTCTTTTCAGTTAGAGCCATTAATTATTGGAATACTCTACCAACTGAATTAAGAAGTAGTACAAATTATTCAACATTTAAATATGATTTAAATAAATGGCTGAAAGCAAATCATGTGTCATTGTAAATCAAATCAAATCAAATTGCAATCGTGTATTTTTTATGATACTGCCATTATTATCTTTTTATTGTACGTAATTGTAAATGTTATTGTATGTTTATGTGCGATTGTCACAGCTACGGTGGAATGAGGAGCGCCAGATGAAGGAGATGAATTCAAGCAGTATTTAATATAATCTACACGAGGGTAAATCCGTAAAGGCAGACGGAGACACACGTAGAACAGCACATTCTTAATACCAGACAAGGAAATAATGAACAGACTTGAACTTAAGTAGGGTTTGTAAATGAGGATGTTAACAAGGCACCTGAAAACAATGTCAATCGGACACAGACAGGAAACTAGGTCACGGAGCACATGGGGAAGGAAAACACAACAAAACAGCTAAGGGTGTGACAGTACTCCCCCCCCCTCCCCGAAGGCACGGCCTCGCGCCTAGGCAGGACGGACAAAGGAGGGTGGGAGGGGGTTTGGGCTGGGGACAAGGTGGTGGTGAATGGCAGACAGGAAGGTAGGCAGAAGACCAGGGCGGATGAGATGGAGGGAGGAGCCATTTTGGAGGCAGAAGGGACCAGGGCGGATCAGATGGAGGGAGGAGCCAGGGAGCAGACAGGAGGGAGCAGGAGGAGCCAGGTGGAACCCAGATCCCAGCCAGGATGGCAGCCCACGGTGGAGCCGATGGAGGGAGGAGCCATGGTGGAGGAAGGGCTGATGGCTCCAGGGGGCTGACAGACGGCGACGGAGCAGGTGGTGGTGGAGCCCGAGGTGGAGGCAGGGATCCGGAAGGCCACGGTCGAGCCGGAGTGACAGAGGACCAAGGTGGAGCCGGAGGGAAGGAGGAGCCTGACAGAGCCAGAGGGACGAGGTGTAGCCGGAGGAGTGGAGTCCCGAGGTGGCAGATGGTCGATGACAGACCAAGGCGGAGCTGGAGGGACGATGGTGCCCGGCAGAGCTGGTGGACTGATGGGCCATGGCGGAGAAGAGGGAGCTAGGAGCCATGGTGGAGCCGTTGGGTCGAAGGGCCGAGGCGGAGTCCAGGACTCAGAGGCTGGAGGCGGAGACAAGGGATCCTCCAGCCACTATGCTGATGGAGACTGGCAGACCCGTGGCGATCCCACCGCACAGATAGTGGGCTGAGGGTGAGCAGAGGGGCTGCCAGGAAACAGCAGTGGCAATGGTGAGGACTGGTGCAGAGGTGGTGGGAGAGGGAGGCTGGGCAGGAGTTCAAGATGCTCAGGGGGCTTAGGAACAGTGTGTGCTGCCCACACTCACCACAAGGCCTCTCCCAGAACTGGGAGCGGGGAGCTCTGGCTCTCCGTCAGCAGTGGGCTCAGGCTCTTGCTCCGCGCAGCGGGTTGATGGTGGGCTGGGCTCTGGTTCTTGTCACGTTCCGGATCGGGGTAGGACACCCTCCAGACACTCTCCAGACAACCTCCAGTTCAGTCCAGTGACATGACTGGGAGGTACATGGGGCGATGGTAATTCGCCCCGATCTGGAACAGGGACTTCATGGTCTAATCGTTGTACGGGACATGACGTCAAGACAAGCGAATCCTAGGGCGAATGAAACCAGGTCCGAGAATTTTGCCGCCCAATCCATTCTTCTTTTTTTTTTTTTTTTTTTTTGGTTCGGTATTCTGTCACACAGTGGAATTAGGAGCGCCAGTCAAAGGAGATGAATTCAAATAGTGTTTAATATAATCCAAAGGAGGGTAAATCCGTAAAGGCAGACAGGAGACACACACAGCACATCACATTCACATTCACATCACATACCGGACAAGGAAATAATGAACAGACGTGAACTTAAGTAGGGTTGGTAAATGAGGATGATAACAAGACACACCTGAACACAATGACAATCAGACACAGATGGAAGACTAGGTCACGGAGCACTTGGGGAAGGAAAACACAAGAGTTTGACAGCGATAACTTACTATGTTTCAGATTTTTAGGTTACCTTTTTAAAATCTAGCAAGGGTCAACAGACGAAAATTAGCCAGTTATAAAGTTAGCCAGGCTAACTCTGGCTTACTTAGAGTATTTTGCTTTTGATTAATGATCACTGTCCTTTTTAATAAAATAAAAAATATATAGTAAATAAATAAATAAATTATGTAATCAGATTCCAAAAATTAAGTACTTGTAATTAGATAGGTTACACTTTATTTTGATAGTCCACTTTATACATTCTACTAACTATAAGTAACTTTGCAACTACACGTCAACTAATTCTCATTAATTTGCAACTACATGTCTACTAACTCTCAGAGCAGACTGTTAGGTTAGGTTTAGGGTTAGTAGAATAAGTTGACATACTTGCAAAGTTTCTCATAGTCCGTATGTTGTATGTTGTAGACCCATCAAAATAAAGTGTTAGAAGATATTAAGCAGCCAGTCTACTAATACTCTAAAGACTGCTAGTTGACATATATAGTTGCAAAGTTATTTACTATTAGTAGAATGTCTAAAGTGGACTATCAAAATAAAGTGTTACCTTAGATCATATTGCATTTTAAAATAATTGTAATCAGACTAAAGTTACTTTTTTTATTGATTACATTGCATATTATTCAGTATTATTTAATGTTTTGATTGTTGATTATTTTGATTATTTTAAAAAAAAATTTTTTAATTTTGCATTTTTAAATTGTAATTGATAGCTTTTCATTAAACTCACAATCCCCCTTCATGAACCCCAGTTTAAGAAACCTTGATGTAATGTTTAATGCACTTCATGTTGTTAATAACAACAAATGGAATATATTTTTATTATCTTTGTATTTTTATATCAACGTGGTATGATATTGCCCTATTTAAATCAGCGGTAGATGAGTTAGGTCACAAGTAATCTAAAAGTAATGAAACATTTTCTGATTATATTACCTAAAATGTGTAATGTAATAGATTGTTATTAACCAATTTTTTTGTCATGTAATTTTGAATCAGTAATGGACTACAATTTGTAAGTAATCTACACAGTACTGTCTGTGTGTATATAACAAATATATCCGTAATGATGAAAATGCTCAAACATGTTCAAGCAATCACAATTTCGCAATCACAATTTCGATACAGACAGACAGAGAGATAAATAGTTTAGAGTGAACCGATAGTTAACCATCACCAGCTCTCTTTGAGTGGTTATAGACAATTAATGCTGACTCACACTAACATAGTAATTAGTAAGGGTCAAAAGCTCCAAATGAAAGGGCATTAGCGGTGTCTACCCAGAAAACTGCTGGAGCAGAACTTTCCGGCTAAATTTACCTGCATTTTTTAGAACATATTTAGCAGACATGACTGCTTGGGTTTCTTAAGCAGGAGAAATTAATCTAATTACAGTTGCTTGCAGATTAGTGCATTCTGAAAGCTCAGCAGTTGTGGTAATTAATTTACCTGCAGTGGTTATTGTTCAGTCAATTGCACATCAGGGATAAAGGAAGCTGTCCTACAAAGCTACGTGCATCATTTCTAACATGCCAATATGCTCCAGCAGCCTCTCGCATTATGCAGATTACTGAGGCTAATCTATCGTCAGGTCTTTCAATTCTCTTGGCTCAATTCCCCTCCCCACCGCCACCTATCCTCTAAATGTCTATTATATATAAGCTGGGAATGTCTTTTGAAGTCTCTTTGCTGAGGCGAAGTGGAATATACTGAAATACTCTGAAATCTTATGTTGTGACTGCCATTCCCAAAGACCTGCTGCAATCTTAGTAGCTATGAAGCCAAGCTATTTAAGAACCTGTGGTTGGACTGATATGACACTGAAGTGACATTATCAATTCAGTGTCAAATATAGCAGGAGTCTGCTGCAGGATGAAGGGCTTATTATTTTCAGGACAAAAGGGGAAGTTCATACAGCTGTGATTAAATTATTTGACAGCATGTAATTCAACAATGAAATGGAGAGTTGAAATAAATAGTGGCCTCAAATGGTTCCAATTTAGCTCTTAGTGTTTTGGATAAAAAGAAAGAGATTATCGACTAAGAACAGCAGTAGGCTATATTTTTATTCCTTTTTTTTATATTATGGTAAAAGAGAGAAGTTGCATGGTGTATTTTAAGGAATCTACTGATAAGAATTCAATTAAGTGACCCACTCTTGCTGAATTGGAATACATTCAGTGTTCTGCAAACGGCAGTCTGATCATAATGGAGTCCAACAATTGAGGTCCAACACTCTTAACGTAAAGATTCGATTTACTCCACCAAAGCATTGTTCATAGCGCATATAATGTGTATGTGTACATTTTTATCAAATTTTATGAGTTTGTGCTTTTTTCTGGGAAATTAACCCATGACATTCTATTTGCACCATGCTATACTGTTTGAGCTGCATATGTGTATATATGTCTGTGTTACTAAACACATAAAAATAAATAAATAAAGTTATACATTTCATTTTTCAATTAAACTACCACCTTTCTTCTAGGTCTCTAGGGCTGGGCAAAAAAAAAAAAAAATTTTCCGATTAATCTGATTACCAGAAAAAGTAAGAACATTTAATAGGGCCCTATTATTGTTTAAAAAAGGACCCTATACAAAAAAAAAGAATAGGTTTAAAATACAGGCATGTGGTTCTTAATTTCTTTTTATTAATTCACCATTTGTAAACTGATGTTTACTGTTCATTTTTTAGAAATATCAATAGCATTTGTATTAAAACTACATTCACTGAATGTAATCAAACAAATCGAGAATCAAATCGAATAGAGAGCTTGCGAATCGGGACATCTGAATCGATACCCAGCCCTATAGGTCTCCTAACTTCACTTAAATTTGGTATATATATATATATATATTCTTATGTCACAGCTCAGGATAGTCACAAGTGCAGAGTTTGGGACTTTGCTCATCCTTAATGCTATTAGCCAAGCTGCAGCTCTGTCAGTTACATGTCATTTAAGGCTCAGGTGATTTGGCGCAAAGTTCTGTGATATTTATTGTGCAAAGATGATAGATTTCAAAATGTGTATTTGGTCTGTGCCACTCAAGCGACTGCCACTGAAATTAATGTGAACGCTAATGCATAGCTTTCTTCAGATATTTTAGACCACCAGCAGTACCTAGCTTAGGAGTCCAAAGATAACTGAGAACGTGTAAATTCAGATGTTTTATTTGCTGTCTTCCATTTTCTCTCACTTGTAGTCATCTTGTATTGTGGCATATCTGTTTGTATGCAGTTTTAAATAAGTATATAGATGAATAGATAAGTAGATAGATAGTGAGTCAGACAGGGAAAAGATAAATGAATGTTATCAAGATTAGAAAGCTTCCACAACATTACTAAAGATATAGAGTAGCAGAAAGAGCAGTACCGACAGAATGCTTTAAAGTGCAGACAAAAACCTCTCCAAAAGCGAGCACCGCAAGGGTCCTAGCAATCATACACAGGGATTGACAAGGTGCCACAGACAACAGATTCATAAATAAGCCCACAGCGCAAAATGCCACCAGCCGTGATTGATTCCTCCAGCTGGACTGATAAGTTTGCTGTGGTCGGCATTCTTTGGGATGAAAAAATAACAACATTTTTTAGGGGTGATGGGGAAAATACAATCCAAGAGGCTGAGGCATCCCACTGGAAATGCGGCGGAATGAAGTCAGGACAGCGTGAGGTGTCTTTTTATGAAATATACTCTTTGTATGACCCCAAAGTAAATTATGTGCTCCAAAAAGTTGAAATTTCTTGATGTGCAACAAATTCCCTTCTTGTCAAAGCCTTAACTACAGATTCTTGTCCTCGGGTCCCAGAATTAGGCGTCAAACAGATTCTCGCTCAAAACCGTGTCACCATGGACACTCCAAAGAAGCTCCAGGTATCCAGCGCAAAGCCAGAAATTTGTATACTGTCTCCTTGGAGACAAGGACACGTTTGGGCAAGCAAATACACACAATTAGGAGATCGACAGCAGACACGGCAACAGAGAAGTGAAGATCTCTGGGAAGGAAGTGAAGGTGTTTTTGAGGACTCATTATGCTGCCGGGTGACAGGGTCGGATCATGTGTGTGCGACTGTGCTTGTGGTCCGTAGAAGCTCATTAGCACCGACAGGAAGTCTCCGGGATCAGGGGGGAACACGTTATCAGGTGCTCATTATGGGGTGTCAGGGACGGGCCTGCACAGGCAAAAGCATATGTCAGGGTGACACCGCTGTCAGTGAAAGGTAATACAAACATGTAACATGTCTTGGCTCAGTGCCCTGCCTTTATTTGAAATGTATGCGGTTGGCACCCCATACGAGGCCAACGTGGCAACATTATACCGCTGGAAATGCTCCTAAAGGGCCAAGCTGATGGAGGGAAATCCTCGGTGACAGCGTGTCTTTCTCTCGAAAGTTGCCACCAGTCAGGGCTGTGAAGTTGTGGTCAGGCATTGTTGGTTTAGAGCACAGCCTGTAAAATGGAGAGTGGGTGAGAGAGGCCCACTAGCCTTTTGTTCCAGAATTCGCAACAGAATGCTTGGCGTATCCATGGAGACCCTCCGAGTAACCGTCCAATGGGATTGCTGGCATGCCTAAAAAGAAGCCAATTAAGATGGGCTGCAGCATCTTGCCGTTGGGAAGCGGTCCAATTAAGCTGACGGAGCTAAAACTCCTCTACGCTCCTCAAGTGTATGGAAAGCAAGATCGGGGGCTTTGTGCACAGAGGACGTGCTTTAGAAAACTCAACGGACCCTCTGGGGTATGAATTGACACGCACTGTTCCAAAGAGGCCTCTTGGAAACAATAGCCAAGTGGACTGTCCATTGTTTAAGAGTTTCTGTGGTTTCGTTCTTTCTACTTTTTAACTTTCCTGCTTACTCGTGGGCCACGGAGCGCCCGGATTCGTAGCGCACACAACTCTGACAATTAACGGGAAGAGCCGGTCATGTACAACAAAAGCACCTCATCTCCTCGCCGGCTTCACCAGTGCAGACCTTGTACGATGTTCCCGTATATGCCTGCTTCTCTGATGTATTATTCATTAGAATTTTTTTTTCTCTAATGATGCGTAGAGGCTCCCTGAAATAGGAAAACGCTCATTAATCTGTCATTGAATATAGATCACACCTTAAAGAGAGGGCATGGAAGCAGAAAGGAGCAAGTGACGGCAAAGACAGGACTGGGAGCGAGAAAAAAGGAGTGATTTGGAGGAAGTAAAGAGTAGATAAGGGGCGGAGCAGTGGGTGTAGGAAACTTGGCTGAGGAAACATTACAACTGTTTAAGAGCATTTCGGTGCGCACAAGCAGAGTTTACGACAATTTCCAGCAAATGAATCGCAGCACCTGTCCAATCCCGAGATTATTAGACCACCTCTTTCTTTTTTCCCGTCTTTCTTTCTTTACACGACTGACCTTGAGCTCATATCTAATCCTCATCCAACTAATCTAAACATAATACTAAATTGCCTTTTTAATTAAACCATGTGGTTTATTTATTTATTTTCTCTCTTCTGGCAGTGAGATCCTATCGGCTGGCTATCAAGCTTAAGACTTCATTTCCAAACATTCAAAACCAAGATGAATTATGCATTGTTACTTCTGAGCAACCTTGCAAGTCTCCTTCAGTATTCTTATTTTAATGAAATCAGATACAGTAGAGAGTGAATATATATTGTGATCAGTCAGTGTTCTGTGGGACGCTGGGAAAAGCTGTTTTTGTCTGGCTGTGAAAGGTTATTGCAGTCGAGCATTTCAAGGTTGTTCAAAATGCTGACTGGTGATTTAAATTAGTGACAACTCGTTTTCAGTGTCAGATATTATTAAATCTAAATGTAAGAGTGTCTTAGTGTGGGTGTATGTATGTGCGTGTGAAACAGGGTAAAGATGCTTTCAACGTCGTCTTCCGAAATAAGGGTGAAAAATTGAAGGTTTCTTTGCTAGTGCTGTTTATTTATCTCATTCAGTCGCGTTACGCAACTGCAGACACCTCGACACTTCTTTATTTATGTTCACAATCATTTTAACATCCTTTTCTTCCTCGACCCAACAAGTGTAACATCTTATACTTGAGCGTTTAGAATCATGAAATGCCCAAATTACTCTCATAATTGGCTGTGAGTGATTTTGTTAAATAGGCTCGACAGGTGATAAAGCGGCTTAGTCTTCACACAGAACCGGTGATACCTACACTGTCCATTATATAGCTCTTGTCAGACAGGTTTCCTTTCGCCCCTCCATCAAGCTCTAAAGCCATTTTGAAGCCAAGCTCTAAACCCTTTTCACAAAATCAGAGCCTACATCAGATTAAGGGGCTTGGCGGAGGCTTGGCAGAAGCCTCCCGAGGGGGGAGTCGCTGAGGTGATTGCTGCCACCGAAAGCTTTTCAAAATCGTGAGTACTGCGAACCCCCCCCCTTCCCCCACGAACTGCCAATTGTCATATTAGGCACAAAGTGCATTGCTGTGTTCATAATCACAGATGCCAAAAAACACTTAGCCACATTAGAGAGTGTAGAACAATGAAGGCTTCGCGACAGGACCTTCCCGGTGGGGCCTTCCTTGGTCTGTCATTCGAACAATGACGGAAGTCTCTTGCGTGGCTCGCCCAGACGGCTTCATTGATTTAACAACGCTTTTTAATTTCCCTCTCTGCCAGTCGTGACGATCGAGGAAAAGTTATTAGACATTTGTTCGCTCGGTGCCTGATTCCAACTTCATCCAACCGAAAGGAGATAAAAACAGTAATCTCTTAGGGGAGACCAGTCCAATGATACGAAACATTAGCATTCTGCATCAAACCTGATGCGATTCTTCGGCGCCAAGGCGACAATCACTTAGTATGGATGTAACCTGCTCAGCTCTGCCGTATCGCCTTAATGTTGTCTTCTGAAAGCTCTAACTAGCGAGGAATTACTGAGGCTGCTAGGCTCCGATAAGCCTGAGAGCTATCCATTTATAGGGTGGAAGAGGTCAACAGCATGGGCTTTATCAGAAAATGGAACGGTCAACACCTGTGTTGGACCCATTTCTCCATCCACATCTCACTCTCATGGAGATAAAGTCAGGAAGCCCTTACGGTGGATCAAAGCCCCAGGGGTCCACTTCGGCTTGACAAGCCCAGAGAGAGTGTTTCCTGTTGGGAAGAGACCCGACCCCTACATGGGGCTGATATCGCTGGAACATGTGGACATGTATCCATTATGCACTCTTCATCTCATCAATGAAATTGGTTGTCAATAACAAGTCCGAATGTGTAGGTCTCATTGTGAATATGCTCCTTCTGTAAGACAATGACAATGAATAAGTACATTTTAAGCATATTTTATGACAAAAACTAAACAAAAAGCTCAGTATAACACTGTAATTCTATAAAGCACAGAAGTGGCATCCTATTATTTCTGCTCAACTGACTTTGGTCTCAGATGTGCAAGGTTTTAAATGAGAATAGGGCAAAATGTTGTAGACTGTCTTCGAATGGTTGCATTGAGCCTTTTAAACAGCATGTTGTTGCTGAAGTTTTATACTTAATCAGCTTGGGGCTGACCAAAAACAATCACTTCACGTGACCCAACAAAGGCCTCCGCTTTCTGACAGCCCATGATTGTTTCCCCCCCTCTCCCTGATTTTGCTGTTTTTGCTGCTGGATGAAAATTCACATCTCGCCAACCTCTTGCAGGTTTTGTGATGAACTGTTTTGGTCTACTTGAGTGATCAATCTCTTCCCTACTGGGATTTTGCTCAGCAGGAGAATCACCAAACCCTCCTTAGCAAATCAGCAGACTGGCTGCACTGATCCCAGGCAGTAGCATTAGGACATAGTGGTAAGGTGGAGTAATTGCCACTAGAGCACAGTAGACTACATTCTCAGCAATTACTCAGAAACCACAAACCGTTTTCCCTAGCTTAGGTGGACAAATGACTGGATATGAGCCAATGTTTCAGCACTGCGGAGAACAAATGGAAAAATAAAACAAAAGGGAAATGTATAAGAAAAAAATAGAGATATAAATAAATAAATCAGTAGCCAAGGATTGTTTATCATGGTGGAATAAAACAACATATGGTTAGATGGACTATATGATACATAATGGATATTCGATAGTCCACTTTAGGCATTCTATTAACAGTAAGTAACTTTGCAACTACATGTCAACTAGCAGTTAGTAGAGTATTAGTAGACTGTCTGCTTAATATCTTCTAACACTTTCTTTGTCAACATTCTACTAACCCTAAACCTACCCTAACAGTCTACTCTGAGAGTTAGTAGACATGTAGTTGCAAATTAATGAGAATTAGTTGACATGTAGTTGACATGTAGTTACAAAGTTACTTATAGTTAATAGAATGTCTAAAGTGGACTATCGAAATAAAGTGTAACCGTAATATTTAATGGGATATATGTATGTGAATTTTAAATAATGCTCTCTCACTGCTGTTATTTGTCTCTTGTTTAGGACAATCTTTCCTCTTTTTGCTCTTCTGTCAACCTTTAATGATCATTTGACCCATATTCTACTCTTCATATTTTTAGCAGAGTATGTGAGGGCAGTATGGTAGCATTTCATTCTCGCTTTCATATGCTGGTCATGCAGACATGCATGTCGGCGTCCAACTACTCTGGGAGGTCGCTATTCCACCATGAGATCACCGTGGATATTAACACTCTCTGGCTGGTTTAAAATGCTATTAGCTTTCTGAAAATGTTTGATGCAGGCACTTGAACTTTAGCAGGAAAAGGAAATTGCTCGCAAATGTCACTCTCTCCTCGGCTCCATGTCCACCACGATGGGAATCAAAAGTTAGATGCTGGTCTTGATGCTATTTTTAGGTTCTGTCAAGAAAATGACAGCAGGTTCGAGCTTTTCAATAATGTTGCGCTGCCATTTTGGCTCTGTGCTCCGGTTAGCCCTTGATGACTCTGTCAGTCAGGAGAGATTTGAAGGCCTGAGTCCCAGAGGAATGCCCGTGGAGAGAAAATACTTCTCTAAAATATCATGTTTTGCTCTTATGGAAAGTTACAGTGATCAGAACGCATTTGTAATCCATATTTGGTCACACTTTAGTTTGGACACCAATTCTTACTATTAACTAACTATAAACTATGACTTTTTCCCTCAAACTCCTAATTTGCTGCTTATTAATAGCTTGCAAGATAGTTGTTAAGTTTAAGTATGGGGTAGGATTAAGGAACCTAAAATATGGTCTTGCAGCATAAGGCATTAATATGTGCTTTTAATATGTGCATGTTAATAAGCAACTAGTTAATAGTGAGAATTGGTCCCTAAACTAAAATGTTACCATGCTTTTGTCTTCAAAGATGTGTTTAGCAGATGCTTAAATCCAAGATGATACGTTTTAGGGCTGTCAGTTTACAGTAATTTGTGAATCATGTTCTCTGTGTTAACATGAATTATATTGAACTTTCTGAAATGTTCCTATAAATATATTTTCTTTGAATATATATTACCCTACTAACGTCCAGCAGCAGTGTTGGTCTTCTCGTTAAGTGTTTTTCACTTCATATCATTTCAGACCTGTTGATTTAGAAATGAATTTGACTAATTAACTTATTAATTAGCAATTTGCTTGTATGAGTTGATTGCTGTGCTCTTTTTAGTTGAATGAATGTAGTACCTACCTTAAATAAATTTAATGTTAAACACATTTAATTAATCTTAAACCGTATAAATATTTAGCATTTTGCCATTATACACTTGAATTACATTCATCTTGCATTCATATCCGAGTATCCAGAGATTTTCTAGATCACTGAATGTATGTGCAGATGTCTTTTTTTTCTGTCTTAGTGTGGAAGCTGATTAAAAATGTACCTTTTTAAAATATTTGCTACTATATCCAACTGTAGTCTATGCTAGTAATGTATTTTTAACGTGAGTCAACATAATTACATATTTTAATACTGGCTGAGGTTTGTAATAGAGGGCCGGGATGTTGTAACGGTTTGTTTGGATGGTAAATCAATAACAAAAAATAAATACTTAAATAATAAAAATATAAATTTCTGTCCTTGTGCAGAAGTCCAAGTTAGAAATGTGTTTTCAAGATGTTAAATTATTTTGTTTTGTTATATTTAAGCCTAATGTAAGTTTACCTGTTCATGTTTGTCACCCTAATTGCATTTCTTATACCATTACTGCACCAGATACTGTTAATTGGGACAAAAACATCTGCTGATCAGTTGTATATTTAAACTTATTGTCCCATTAAATGACATCAATGTAGTTCATTAAATGTTATTAGTAGCTTGTAGTGCAGCTAACTGCGTTTTTAAAAGAGTGGTTGAAGTGTGTGTTTAACTACTTTACCTTATAAGTAGCTTTAGTTTGAGAAACCCAAGTTTCAAAGGGAGCTTGAACCAGCAAACCTTCTGATAACTAGGGTTGAGTATCGTTATTTTTATTTTTTTTTTCCATACCGGTGCCAAATCGATACTTTTAAAACGGTTCCAGTGCCTAAACGGTGCCTGAACCGATACTTTAGGACAACAGGTTTAGAAATGTAAATACAAGGGAAGTTTAGCTTTAGGCATTTTAATTTAAGCATGTTTAGCTTAGTTAACG